>NW_006408811.1:780443-783726 GCF_000296735.1 Chrysochloris asiatica | reverse complement strand
GATGGCCAAACTTTGTCTCTCATACTTCGGACATATTGTCAGGAGGGAGCAGTCGCTGGAGAAGGATATCATGTTTGATAAGATGGAGGGTCAGAAAAAAAGAGAAAGACCCCCAACGAGATGGATTGGCCAGGTGGCGGCATTGATGGACTCAAGCATGGCAACAGTAGTGAGGTTGGCCCAGGATTGGGCAGTGTTTTGGTCTGCTGTGCATAGTGTAGCTATGAGTCATTGCTGACTCAATGGCACCTAACAACAACATACATACATATTGAATACATATGGTGAAAAAATACAACTCTAGGGCACATCTTTCCTAATTAAAAACATTAAGCGCCCCTTGTATTGTTCAAACAACTGCCTCTTGGTCTATGTACAGGTTCTACATGAACACAATAACATTTTCCGGAATACTCATTCTCTACAGTGTTGACCATAGCTTGTCATGATCCACACAATCAGAAGATTTTCCAAAGTCATTAAAGCACAAATGAACACCTTTCTGGTATTCTCTGCTTTCAGCCATGATCGACTTGACACCAGTTGTGATATCCCTCATTCCATGTCCTCTTTTGAATTCAGTTTGAATCTCTGAAAGTTCCTGTCAATGAATGGTTGCAGTCATTTGTGGATTATCTTTAGCAAACTTTTATTTGTATGCAATATTAGTGATATTGTTCAAAGATCTCTGCATTCTCTTGGGTCATCTCTTTTTATATGGGCACAAATATGGATCTTTTCCAATCTGATGGCCAATTAGTTGCTTCTAAGTTTCTTGGCATAAATGAGTGAATGAGTCCCTCCTGTGCCACCTCACTTTGGATAAAGGTTTTTATTCCAGCAATTTCTGGTTACTTGTTTTTTGCCAGTAACTTCAATGCACCTTGGACTTTTTCCTTCAGTATCATTGGCTCTTGATCATATGCTACCTCTTGAAATGGTAGAACATTGGCCATCTATTCTTTGTACATTGACTGTATTCCTGCCATTTTCCTTTGATGCTTTCTCGATCATTCAATACTTTACTTATAGAATCCTTCAGTGTTAAAACTCAAGCTTTGAATTTTTTTTCTTCAGTAGCCTCAGCTTGAGAAATGATGAGTGTGTTCTTCTCTTTTGTTTTTCAAACTCCATGTCTTTGCCTGTTTCGTTATAATATTTGACTTTCTCTTCAGCTCTTTTAGCTCCTCATTTCTTCCATTTGCATTAGCATTTCTACACTGGAGAGCAAATTTTAGAGTCTCTTCTGACATCCATTTTGGTCTTGTCCTTCTTTCCTGTCTTTTTGACGACCTTTTGCTTTCTTCTTCTATTATGGTTTTCATGTCATTCCACAACTCCTCTGGTTTTTGGTCTTTAGTGTATAATGCATCAAACCTGTTCTCCAGATGATCTGCAAATTCAGGTGGGATGTTCAAGATCATATTTTGATTATATGTTCAAGGTCAAATCTTAGCTCTTGTGGGCTTGTTTTAATTTTCTTCAGCTTCAGCCTGAACTTGCAGGCTTGTTGATGGGCTGTGACACAGTCTGCCCCTGGCCTTGTTTTGTCTGATGATAATGGCATTTTCCATCATCTCTTTCCACAGATATAGTCAATTTGATTTCTGTGTATTCCCTCTGGTGAAGCCCATGTGTGCAGTCTTCTTTTACATTGTTTAAGAAAGGTATTTTCAATGAACGAGTCATTGGTCTTGCAAAATTCTATCATGTAATCTCCATCATCTTTTCTATCACCAAGGTCGTATTTTCCACTACTGATCTTTCCTATTTGTTTCCAAGCTATGCATATTTCAATCACCAGTAATTATCAGTATTTTGTTTTGTTTGGTTTGGTTTGGTTAGGTTTTTTTAAAAAAGTTTTTATTCTGAATTGAGTGAAAGTTTATAGTGCAGGTCATAAATTCCACATTCAACCAACCATACATTTTGTTCCAACACAATGACTATAATCCTCTCCATGCATCAGTTAACAGTATTTCTTTCTATTCATTTTAGCTCTTTTTTTTTTAAACACTCAAACCTATATAACAATTTAAACCACCAAAGCGCACATTCTGCAAGTCTGTATCCTGACCACCAACTCTTAGCTCCTCTCTTTCCATGAATCTAGAGTCCTCAGCTACTCCTTCTCTCCATATCTCCATCTCTGCCTCCATCTCTGGTGTTGCTGCTTCTCTGGAAAAGGTCCTGCATTCCACTTGTGCTCTTCTCCCTTGGTGGGCCTAGGGTCCTATGTTTCTGGACTGTAATATTAATTACTCCCTCTGTTTTTGTTACAGAACTTCTACCTTTACAATTGTGACCATCACAATTAGTCATGATAACAATTACTACTGAATCATAAGAATCTTATCCCTAATTCTTTTTACCAGACCCTCTAGACAAGATGAAAACTACTCAGTAGGGACTCTATCTTCCCACATATACTCTTAAACTAAACTTCCTCTTGAAACCTTGTAAGCCAGTCACTTCATGCCTTTATCGCCCCCTCATTTTAGGTAGCCAATGTCTAAGTTGCCCCTGAATACAGAGAGGATAGCATTGATACATGATGTGAATAATCCTTCCCTCTTTGTTGATATTTTGAGCTACTACCTCCATGAGTAGGGGAGTCCTGGTGTGGTGCTGTGGGTTAATGCATCAGACTACAAAATCAATTGAACTTCAAAGTTGGTGGTTCAAGCTCACCGCCTGCTCCTTGGAAATCCTATATAGGGTTGCTATGAGTTTGTTCCAACTCATAGGCACTTAACAACATAACAACAAAATGAAGTTTTGCTTTCTTCACGTATGGTAACCTTGATAACATCCACAACTAGTCTGGTCTTTGATCATTAGTGTTCAATTCATCAGATCTATTCTTATGATCGTCTCTATTCAGGTGGATATACTCAATGTCGTACTTTGGTTCTTGAAGACTTGTTTTCATTTTGTTTACCTTAAAACCAAACTTGCATATGAACAGTTGATGCTCTGGTCTACAGTCTGCCTCTAGCTTTATTCTTTCTGATGATGTTGCACTTTTCCACCATTTCTTTTCAGATTTTGATTCTTGTGTATTCCATCCTATATGTTTGTTGTTGTTGTCAGGTGCCATCGAGTCAGAACCGACTCATAGTGACCCCATGCACAGCAGAAACGAAACAATGTCCGATCCTGGGCCAAACTCACTACTGCCGTCACACTTGAGTCCATCAATGATGCCACCTGGCTGATCCATCTCGTTGGGGGTCTTCCTCTTTTTCTCTGGCCCTCCACCTTACCCAGCATGACATCCTTC
>NW_006408811.1:766354-776693 GCF_000296735.1 Chrysochloris asiatica | reverse complement strand
TATCAATCCTGGTACAATCAAGATAAGCTTTCCCAAGATGGCGGCTCCTGGAACAGCTGAGTGTCTTGATCCAGAAAACAATGAATTTCTGGATTCTCCTGCAAATTCCCCAGCTATAAACCCTCCGAACCATCAAACATACCTTTATATTTGTTACAGAGTTCCAACACCAACTCATGAGTCCTCTTGACCCGGTATTCCGTGTTGTAGTCACCATTTATGTTGTCCTCTCTATATAAATGTTAGAGTTGACAGAATAAGAATTGTTACTACCTACACAGCTCTAAATCTGAGTGTCTAAACTTGACCATGGTTCTGTGAACTACCAGACAGCCAAATCAGCTCATTGTCTGCTTAAATCCACCAACTTAGTTTCTATTACTTCTTGATTATTATATGTTGAATCCAAGCTCCACACTTACTATATGGGTTCCTTTGATCACATTGTAAAATGTTCCTGGGCATCTTTTTTCTCAACTCTAAAATGGAAGAACAGACAACCACCTTGGTGTATTTTTTATTATTAAACAAGATACTATGTAAAGCACCTGAGATGTAGATGTTCCTGAATAAAGTTGTTGTTGTTGTTGTTATGTGCCATGGAGTCGGTTCCGACTCATAGAGACCCTGTACAGGGTTTCCGAGGCTGTAGATCTTTACGGAAGCAGAACACCTCATCTTTCTCCCATGGAACAGCTGGTAGTTTTGAACTGCTGAAGTTGTGGTTCGCAGCCCGATTCGTAACCACTACCTTTGAATAAAGTTAGTTCTATGAAAATAAAAAAATTATAAGTTCCTAAAACATTGATTCAACTTGTTTAAAATCATTGTTGAATCCACACATCATGAATTTGAACAATTATGACGAGATCTTGGGTGGAGGTAAGCAGTGTAAACTAAGAGTAAGAAAAGGTGGGCATATGATAGTAACTCAAGAAGGAGCAAGATTGAGATAAGATTTGTATGTGTGTGGTTAGAAATTGGAGGACCTGAATTTGTTTTTTAAAATGAAAGTAGGAGTTAATAAAGAAAGAGAAATTTTAATGTAAAAAGATGGTTGACAAAATGGCTTTAAAAACATTAAGATGCTGGATTGAAATTATTTTTCATTACAAAAGATAGAGACAGGGAATTTTACATACCAGTTACCATGAGACACAAAGAATAAGAAGTATTATCCAGGTGAGGGAAAGTTCTTGTTTAAGTTAAATCTATACATACTCTGTATCTTGTCATCACAAAATTGAATTGTTTATTGAAAAGGCAAGAAAGTCTCCTGTGATTTTTCTGCTGTGAACCACAAACGTTTTATAGTTATCTTCCATGGAATGTAAACTTGACTACACAGCTATGATAACTGAGAAGCTCCTTTCACATATTTGTGGTAGAAATTATATTTAGATACTTTATGTTCATTAAGAACTTTTTTTTTTTTTTTTTTGTAGAATAAATTGTCGTAAGTGTGTTACACTAACTCTCCCAAATTAAGATTCACGCACCAGCTTGTGTTGATGGTGACTAACTATGATTTTATTAACTTCAGGCTACAATCCTACTATTATATTTGTAGCAGATCCTTTTGTTTTTCTTGTCTTCTTCAAGAACTTGGTGTGATTCTAAACACAAAGCTTGCTTTCCTGTTGTCTTCCCTTTTTCCCATCAAGAGAGTGGTTTTGGAAGAGTAATGATGATGACGATCTGACTGAAAGGGATGACAGAGAAAATGGCAGGCAAGCATGCAGTGTAGGCTCTACTTTAAGGTTTGGAGGTAAATGAAAGAACCGAATTATAAGAGCCTAAAGGAGTCCTGGTGTGGCACTGTGGGTTAATGTGCCAGACTTCAAAGCCATTTGAACTGCAAGGTTAGCAGTTGAAACTCACCAGCTGCTCCTCAAAAACCCTCTACAGGGTTGCTATGGGTCAGAACCAACTCGATGGCACTTAAAAACAACAACAATGGCACTCTAAGATAAGCATCGACCACAAGGTCAGTTTGAACCACAAAGTTGGCAGTTCAAACTCACCAATTGCTCCTTAGAAACTCTACATAGGGTTTTATGAGTCAGAACTTACTGGACTGGCACTTAACAATATCAACTTAAGTGGGTAGGTAACAGGGTAAAGTTAACGTTTTGTAAATGAGGGAGATTTGAATTTGTTTGCAAGAGAAGAAAGAAGAGCACATGAAGAAATAAATTGAAAACTCAAGAGAGAGGGAATAATAGTAATGAGACAGAATCTTGGAAAAACTAAGAAAATATGGAATCAAAGGCATATTTGATTGGAATGGTGCTTTGGAGAAGGAGGAACCCTCCTTCCTCTGAGAAAACAGAGAAGGAGCAGATGATGTAAATTTCAGTATTAACAGGAAATCTCATGTTCAGATACCTTTAATATACCATTAGGATACTAAGTCAGAGAAGTCAGTTTCAAGACTAGAAGAGAATGGAGAGTGTTGAGAAATTATCCAGAGAAGAATGCAATGGAGAACCATCAAGAGTTGAATAAAATAACTATTAAGTTCAGTAAAGATACTGAAATGCTGGTGCACTCAATTAGCAGACGTCTTTGGATTTTTCTAGCTACGTATGTTGTTGCTGTTGTGTGTTGACATGAGTATTCTGGATACTGTAACAACTATTCTTAAACTCACTAACTAGTATCTAGTTTCATAAATCATTACGTTGAACTTGGCTAACCTGAGTCTACCTCTGAATGTTAGATCTCTGGGTGAACTGGTCATGGGTTTCTGAAACTGAAAGACCAAGACTGCAACCTAGACCTGGATGAATTCCCCTAGACCTTGAAGAATTCATCACAGGAAGCTCCATCCTTTAAACTTCCTGGGACATAGCAGAATGGCCTTCCCTTGGCAAGAACCCAGGTGTTAAATACATACTACAGGTGGACATGATCTGGTGTATTTTCCTTTTGCTTATCACATAGATGTCTTTTGTAGGCCCTTCAGATGGCCTGGGTCCTTCAGATTTCTTTATAGCAAAGGGAATGCACCCAATTACAATGCAGGAATGCAGATCTACATCACTGGTTGGAGCCTTAGAGGAGCCAGTAGTGAGCAATTTTTAGCTCCTCTCATTATATTTTTCTCCTCTCTCTCTCTATCTCTTCTTCTTCTTTTTTTTTTTTTTGGTACAGACTTGAGATTGATGACTCTATCTCTGTCTCTGCAACAGCCCAGTAGCATTTTACAGGTAATACAGGTATAGGAGTTATTTCCTCAAAATGCCCACACAAGTTGTACTTCTAAAAAGTCTTTCAACTACATTTCACCAGGATCTGGGAGGTTTTGGTGGTGGTGGTTATGTGCCATGGAGTTGCTTCCGACTCATAGCTACCCTGTACAGAGTTTCTCAGGCTATAAATCTTTACGGGAGCAGAAAGCCTCATCTTTCTCCTGCCAAACTGCTGACCTTGTGGTTCACAGCCTGATTTGTAACCCCTACGCTACCAGAGTTCCTTCTGGGAGGTCTTACCTACTTTAAAAAAAAAAAAAAAAATCAACTGTTTGCCAGGCAGGTGGAAAGCCTCAGGAAGGGGTTTAATTTTTAGTCTTGAGTGCATGACAGCTTTCTCTAAGTCTTCTGCTTTGTTGGAAGATAAACACAAAGTATTTAACATTTTCCAATAATTTTTTCCATCTGCACTTACTCTCACTTTCTACATCTCCAACTTCCACACAGTAGTGTTATGGGGTCAAGCATAGGAAGGAATGTGGATAAAATAACTATTCTATTATTTAAGATAAAGCCATGATCAATGTACCTGAGATTTTCCTCTAGGTATAGGATTGTGGGTGGCCCCAATACAAGATTGGCCCAGAGAATGTGAGCAAGGAGTGATATTAGACAGGTGTGTGTGAGGCAGATCAGGAATTTTGACACAGGAGAAGTTGGAGGTAGAAAGATCTATTGCAGAAGAAAACCTGTGGAAACAGGACTCCAGGGAAGCATAAAGGGATACTGCACCAAAAGATCATGGAACCCAAGGATGAGGGAGATGGAAGAATGATTAAGAGCATTGAGTCTGTAAGGAGAATGCGTGCTTCTGTCATTGTTGATCTCTGTGACCCTTACCAAGTTATTTAACCCTTCAAGTCTTAGTTACCTCCTAAAAAATTGACATTATCCCTTCATTCTTGTGATGATTGAATGAAATCATGAATGTAAAAGTGCTTTTTATAGTATCTAGCCCAAAGTAAGTGTTGGATGAATATTATCATTACTATTTTCTTGGGAAAGAGCCCTGGTGCCCCAACAGTTAAATTTGGTCGTTAATAGAAAGGTTGGAGGTTCGAATCCACACAGTTGTTCTGTGAAAAAAAGACCTAATAATATGTTTCCCTATGGAGTACAACCAAGAAAATCCTATGGTCCAGTTCTACTCTGTCACATAGGGTTGATATGAGTCAGAATCAACTCAATAGAAATTAATAGCGACAATATTCCCATGGAAGATATTGTCAGGCTTTAAAGCCCTGGTAAAGCTGTTTGGTTGATTATTTTCTAATTTCTGGCAGGGTGGGGCAGAATGGGATGCAACACAAGTCTTGATACTAAAAGGATAATACACAAGGGCAACACTAGGGAAGAGCAGCAGTGGAGAAACCAGGGTAAAGGGTGAGAATGAGGGAGACATTTCAGCGCTCAGGAGAAGATTCTAATGGAGGAAGTGAGTGGAAGCTAATAAGTCTTTATAAATGTGCCTAGGTCTTTGATCTTATGGGTTGTTGAAGAAGTTTTTATAGATCTCAATGAAAATGATCTAGATGTTCCTCTTTCGTCAAGTGTGCCACTATACTATATGTGTTGAACTATGGTCAGACATATTGGATCCCAATGCCTGGTGTTAATGTCTGCAAAACAAACACTCTGGGCAGAGGCAGCCCTGCCCATGGTACACAGCCTAATGTAAAAACTGTTGAATAGATTTCTGCTAGATACCTTTGTGGCATGCATTACCTGTTTAGTCAGTCTCCATGGATACTTATTAAACAGACATTGGGGAGATTTTTAACATGGAACAGTTATACTAACAATAAACCAGCTGTTGTTGTTATTGTTAAGTGCCATCGAGTCTGTTCCGACCCATAGTGACCCTGTATAAGGTTTCCAAGGAGACACTAGTGAGCTTGAACGGCTAACCCTGCAGTTCAAATGGCTTTGCAGTCTGGCACATTAACCCACATGCCACACCAAGACTCCGTAATAAACCAGCTACCATTAAGTAAATTTTGATTCATGACCATGTATGTGGAGTATAACTGTTACAATGGATTTTCAAGGCTGTGACCTTTCATAATCATATTTCCCTGTCTGTTTCTTGAGGTCCCTGGATTTGAACAACCAAACTTTCTGTTAGTAATCAAACCATTTACACCAACCAGGGATCCTGTAGTTGTTAGGTGCCGAAGAGTTGATTCGGACTCACAGCCAAGCTATTAACAACAGAATAAAACACCTCCCAGCTCTGTGTCATACTCACAATTGTCATGTTTAAGCCCATTGTTGCTGCCACTGTGTCAATCCATTTCATTGAGGGTCTTCCTTTTTTTCACTCACCCTCAATTTTCCAAGTATGATATCTTTATCTACGAATTGATCCCCCTTAACAACATGTCTTTTTTGAATGAAGTTGTCAAGGACTTCATTCTTCTTGGATCAACTGTCAACACTCATGGAAGCAGCAGTCAAGAAATCAGATGACGTATTGCATTAGGCAAATCTGCTGCACAAGACCTTTTTCAAGTGTTGAAGAGCAAAGATCAGCTTGAGGACTAAGGTGCGCCTGACCCAAGCTATGATATTTTCAATAACCTCTTATGCATGTGAAAGCTGGACAGTGAATAAGGAAGACCATAGAAGAATTGATGTTTTTGAGTTATGGTGTTGGAGGAGAAAATTGAAAGTGCCATGGGCTGCCAAAAGAACCAATAGATCTGTTTTGTAAAAACGTTGTTGTTGTTGTGCTCCTTGGAGGCCACGATAGCCGAACTTCATCTCTCATACTTCAGTCATATTGTCTGGAGGGATCAGTTGCTGGAGAAGGATATCATGTTGGGTAAGGTGGAGGGTCAGAGAAAAAGAGGAAGACACCAAACGAGATGGATTGGCCAAGTAGCAGCATTCATGGTCTCAAGTGTGGCAACAATAGTGAGGTTGGCCCATGATCGGGCAGTGTTTCATTCTGCTGTGCATAAGATGGCTATGAGTTGGTGCTGACTTGATGGCACCTAACAACAACAACATGTCTAGAGTATGAGAGATGAAGAAGCTCTTCTAAGAGCATTCTAGCTATATTTCTTCTATGACAGATTTATTTGTTCTTCTGGCAGTCCATGGTACTTTAAATATTTTTCTCTAACACCTTAATTCAAATGCATCGATTCTTACTCAGTCTGCCTATTCATTGTCCAACTTTCACATGCATATAAGGAAATTGAAAATATCATGGTTTGGGCCAGGAACACCTTAGTTCTCAAACTGTTATCTTTGCTTTTAAATAGATCTGCAGTAGATTTGCCTAATGCAATAAATAGTTTGATTTCTTGACTGCTGCTTCCATGAATATTGATTGTGAAGCTAAGCAAAATGAATCTCTGACAACTCCATCTATCACAATGCTATTTATCTGTCCAGTTGTGGGGATTTTTGTTTTCTTTAAGCTGAGGTGCAAGCCATAATTAAGGCTGTAGTCTTTGATTTTCATCAATAAATATTTTAACTTCTCTTTGCTTTCAGCAAGCAAGATTGTATCATCTGCACACCGTAGGTTGTTGAGTTTTTATTCAATCATTATGCCACTTTCTTCATCCTGTAAACCAACTTCATGGATTATTTGATCAACATACAAATTGAATAAGCATGGTGAAAGAATACACACATCTTTCCTGATTTTAAACCATTCAATGTCCCCTTGTTCTGTTTGAACAACTACCTCTTGGTCTATATACAAAGTCCTCATGAGCACAATTTAGTGTTCTGGGATATCCATTCTTCACAATGTTATCCATCATTTGTTATGATCTACAAAGTAAAATGTCCTTGTATAGTCAATAAATCACAAATAAGGACATTTCAACAATGATATCCCTTGTTTTATATACTTGTATCATTCTGGCTTGGATTTCTGGAAGCTCCCTGTCAATAAATTGCTGTGATAAATTTTTAAATTAACTTCAATAAAAATTTACAGTGGTATTAATGATATTGTCCCATGAGTTTCACATTCCATTGGTTAACCTCTCTTTAGAGTGGGTACAAATATGCCTATTTTCCAGTTGTTTGGCCAGGTTGCTATCTTCCAAATTTCTTGGCATAGATGAGTGAGCAGCTCAAATGCTGCATTAGTTTGTTGAGAAATTTCAAATGGTATTCCATAAATTCCTGTATTGTTTTTCATCCATGCCTTTAGTGCAGCTTGGACTTCTTCCTTCAGTACCATTGGGCTTTGGTCATATGCTACCTCTTGAAATGTTTGAGTATCAACCAATTCCTTTTGGCACAGTAGCTCTGTATTCTTTCCATCTTGTTTTGACATTTTCTGCATTATTCAATATTCAGGCCATATAACCCTTTTTCAATTTTGCAACCTGAGGCTTGGATTTTTTTCTTTGGTTCATTCAGCTTAAGAAATACTGAGTGTGTTCTTCCCCTTTTTGTTTTCTAACTCTAGGTCTTTGCACATTTCATTGTAATCCTTGACTTTTTCTTCTCCAGCTAGCTTTTGAAATTATCTGTTCAACTCTTTTACTTCCTCATTTCTTCCAGTCACTACTTTGTGTACACAAAAGAGCAAGTTTCAGAGTTTCTTCTGACATTCCTTTTGGTCTTTTCTTTCTTTCTTGTCTTTTTAATGATTTTCTGCTTCATACATGTATGATGTTTCTTGATATCATCCCACAACTCTTCTGGTTTTCAGCCATTAGCATCTAATGTATTAAATCTGTTCTTTAGTTGGTCTCTAAATTCAGGTGGGATATACTCAAGGTCCTTCTGTGGCACCGTAGGATAAATGCTCGATATCAAGGTCAGTTTGCACCACAAGGTTGGCACTTCAAACTTACCAGTTGCTCCTTGGAAACCCTATACAGGGTAGCTATGAGTTGGAACTGACTCTACTGCACCTAACAACATACCCAAAGTCAAATTTTTTGGCTTTTGTAGACTTGCTTTAATTTTCTTCAGCTTCAGTATGAACTTGCATAGGATCAATTGATGGTCTCTTTCAAAGTTGGTCCTGACCATCTTTTTAATGGTGAATGTGACACCATTCCTCGTCACCCTGTCATTCCTGGTGTGATAGTTAAGGTTTCATGTCTATTTGACTGGGTCAGGATTCCCAGTAGTTCAGCAGTTAAGATGTATTATCCCCTCCACAATGAGATCTAGTGATTTCCATGATGTGATTTGACGCAATCAGCCTGATCTGATGTAAATATCCCATGTGTTGGAAATCTTTACTTCTATAATGTTTAAGGAGACCAGATTTAATCTACAGGATTCAGTTGCACCTTGAGTCATTCTTTTTGGAGATATAAAAGGAGAGCAAAGTGAACAGAGATCAGAGGGACCCACTGCCACCAAGAAAGAATAGCCAGGAGTGGAGTGTGTCCTTTGGACCTGAGGTCCTTGCACTACGAATTCCCTAGATTTAGAGGAAGATTGAAACCAATACACATGGATAACTCAAAAGAATTCTGGGTCTACTGATGCTGAAAGGAGACAAAGACCTTTCTCCAGAGCTGGAGATCAGAATTTGGACTTCTAGCCTCTGAAACTGTGAGAGGCAGTGAAGAGCTCCATCACCAACAACACAGAATACCAGGTCAAGCAGGCTCAAGGGATGGTGCTAGAACTCTGAACCACATACAAAGGTATATATAGAAGACTGGAAGGCTTACAGCTAGGGGAATTTGTAACAGAATCAAGAAACCCATTGCTTTCTAATTCAAGACACTCAGCTGTTCCTGGAGCCACCATCTTGGTAGAGACCAAGTGGGGGAAGATTCAGAACAGCCACGAACGCCTGACAGAACCACAGAGATACAGGTGTGGACATTGAATTTTTGGTATCTGTTCATTGGTCTCTTGTTGTCTGTACACATCCATTCTGGTGACTAGAGAGGATGCATGAGTGAATGGATACCCTACCCCCACCCCAGGAGGGTTCTACTGTGCATGCATACAGATCTCCTTGAAATTTAAAGTGACAGTTTCCACTTAAAACCAAACGGCCACCACTCGCCTGTCAGTTTGTTGTACTGTGGTGGCTTGAGAGTTGCTGTGATTCTGAAAGCTATGCCGCCAGTATTTTAAATACCAGCAGGGTCACCCATGGTGGACAGACTTCAGATGAGCTTCTAGACAAAGACAGGCTAGGAAGAAATAGTGATGAACTACTTCTGAATCTTTAGTCACTGAAAACCTTATGAATAGGAGAGAAACACTGTCAGATATAGTGCCAGAAAATGAGTCCCTCCGGTTGGAAGGCACTCAAAATGTGACTGGGGAAGAGCAGCATCCTCAAAGTATAGTTGACCATGATAACGCAAATGAAGTAAAGCTCTTGGGAGAAAAGCCCACAGGACTTTCATTTGCTGATGGGCCACAACTCAAAATGTAGAGAAACAGCTGCAAACATCAACTGAAAATCAAAACATGGAATGTACGAAGTATGAATCTGGGAAAATTGGAAGTTGTCAAAAATGAAATGGAATGCATAAACATTGGTATCTTAGGCATTAGTGAGCTGAAATGGACTGGTATTAGCCATTTTGAATCTGACAACAACATGGTTTACTATGCCAGGAATGACAAATTGAAGAGGAATGATGTTGCATTCATTGTCAAAAAGAACATATCTAGATCAGTCATGAGGTACAATGTTATATGTGATTGGATAATATCCATGCGCCTACAGGGAAGCCCAGTTAATACCACTATTATTCAAATTTATGCACCAGCTAAAGCCAGTGAGGATGAAATAGAAGAATACTAACAACTTCTTCATTCTGAAATTGATCAAACATGCAATCAAGATGTATTGATTATTACTGGTGATTGGAATGCAAAGGTTAGGAGCAAAGAGGAAGGGATCAGTAGTTGGAAAATTGGACTTGGTGATAGAAATGATGCTGGAGAACGCATGATAGAATTCTGCAAAACCAATGATTTGTTCATTTCAAATACCTTCTTTAGACAACATAACAGATGACTATACACATGCACCTCACCAGATGGAGTACATAGAAATCAAACTGACTATACCTGTGGAAAGAGAAGATGGAAAAACTCCATATCATCAGTGAAAACAAGGCCAG
>NW_006408811.1:752491-764719 GCF_000296735.1 Chrysochloris asiatica | reverse complement strand
TGGAGGAGAATATTGAAAGTGCCATGGGCTGTCAAAAGAACCAGTAGATCCGTTTTGGAAGAAGTGCAGCCAGAGTGCTCCTTAGAGACCAAGATGGCTATACACCATCTCTCATACTTTGGACATATTGTCAGGATGAAGCAGTTGCTGGAGAAGGATATCATGTTTTTTAAGGTGGAGGGTCAGAGAAAAAGAGGAAGACCACCAATGAGATGAATTGGCCAAGTGGCAGTATTGATGGACTCAAAAGTGGCAACAATAGTGAGGTTGGCCCATGATCGGGCTGTGTTTCTTTCTGCTGTGCATATGCTTGCTATGGGTTGGTACTGACTCGATGGCACCTAATAACAACAACAACAACAATAACAACAACAAATTGTGAGAGAATAAATTTCTGTTTATTAAAGCCATCCACTTGTATTGGTATTTCCATTATAGCAGCACCAGATAACTGAGACAAAATTTGGTGTCAGGAGAGTGAGATGCTGCTCTAACAGATACCTAAAATATGGAAGCAGTTTTGGAATTAAATAATTAGAGAACCAAGAGCCAGAATGCAAGACAGAGCAGCGGACTTCCAGGCCCATGGGACAAGTAAATCTGAGCGCATTCAGGCAGGAGATTTGCTTATGAAGTAGTGTGCCTCCAGGCATTTAATTAATTAAAATAGGTTTGCTGACCCACATAGCTACAGACAAGTGCCTTCAGGCTGAGGCTTATGGCAAAGTGGAGCACCTTTTGGACCTTTATCAGTAGTGCTGAAAAAGCATTGTAACATTTCATAAACAAGGCATAGGCCAAGAGGCTGAGGTTCAGATAGAGGTCTGCCTGTTGACACAACAGAGAAGAGTCTGTATTCTAGACATTTCTAATCCTGAATTGTAATCTGTTAACTTCCATCTTGATTACAGTTTTTGCAGTCTGTGTTATCACTGTAATGAATTACTGAATCCAGCAGAAAAGAGTGCTGTGAGAGGAATGACTAGTGTCTGATGACTGGTGAGAAGGCTATAAGGTGCAGGCATATCTGATCTCTGCCTCAGAGCAATCAACCTTGGGGTGATTCTCCTTTACCCTTGTGAAGTAAGAAGAGTTCAGAGGTCTCCCCCACATAATTTAGCTGGCTTTAAAGACATTTTGAAACACTTATCAATGAAAAATAGCAATCACAGCCTGCAATACTACCTGAGCACTTTGTAAGTGCAGACATTAATAAAGGTTTCCTTGCTATCCAATAATCTGATTGAAACATTCATAAGACAAAACAGTGCAAAATAAAGAAGCAATAGCCATCAATTATATGGGAAAACATGTTTCAGTGTACTGAGACCTTAAAAAATCCCTTATCATACTGGGATATGGGGGTGGAGTGAGGAGAGGGAGGGGAAGGTACAGCACAGGGTAGGGACTAGACACAGGATAGTTTAGGGGCAATACACAAAAAGGGGGAGGGGAATGGGAGAACAAGTTTGATGGGAGAACAATTAGGTAGATTTCCATGAGCAAAGTGGGACAGAGGTAAATGAGGATGGATGCACAAACGTGAAACAACAGGGTTCTGAGATAGAGGGGTTGATGCATGGGTTGAATGGGCAAAAGGAGGGAAATAATGTTAAGATGCTTGGCTGTCTCTTGAATCTTGGTTTCTTTTGTATACCATTATATAATAGACACTGGAGGGGAAGAGAAAGGAATACCCAGAAATATCACCATAGAAAGCTTGTAAGTCCATCTTTTGCCTATAACTGATTGTTGTTGTTAGGTGCCATTGAATTGGTACCGACCCATAGAAAGCTTATGCACAGCAGAATGAAACACTGTCCTATCCTGGGCCATCAATGCTGCAACTTGGCCAATTCATCTCATTGGGGGTTCTTCCTCTTTTTCTCTGACCCTCCATATAGCCTTCAGCGACTGGTCCCTCCTGACAATATGTCTGAAGTATGAGAGACAAAGTTTGACCATCTTGGCTTCTAAGGAGCACTCTGGCTGCACTTCTTCCAACATGGTTCTATTGGTTCTATGGGCAATCCATGGCACTTTCAATATTCTCCACCAACACCATAACTCAAAGGCATCAATTCTTCTACGGTCTTCCATATTCACCGTCCACCTTTCACATGCATATGAGGTTATTGAAAATACCATGGCTTGGGTCAGGCGCACCTTAGTCCTCAAGCTGACATCTTTGCTCTTTAATCTTTAAAAAGGTCTTATGCAGCAAATTTTCCTAATGTAATGCGTTGTTTGATCTCTTGACTGCTGCTTCTGTGAGTGTTGATAGTTCATCCAAGAAGAATGAAGTCCTTGACAACTTCAATCATTTTTCCATTGATAAGAATGTTGTTTATTGATTGGTCCAGTGGTGAGGATTTTTGTTTTATTTACATTGAGATGTAATCCATACCAAAGACTGTGGTCTTTGATCTTCATCAGTAAGTGTTTTAAGTCCTTTTCATTTTCAGCAAGCAAGGTTGTATCATCTGCATAACCCAGGTTCTCAGATTATTTGCTCAGCATACAGGTTGAATAAGTATGGTGAAATAATACAACCTTGATGCACACCTTTCTTAATTTTAAAACATTCAGTGTTCCCATGTTCTGTTTGAACAACTGCCTCTTGGTCCAGATACACATTCCTCATGAACACTTTTCCTTCTTTCTTGTCTTCTCAATGACTTTTTGCTTTCTTCATTTATGGTGTTCTTGATGTCAGCCCACAACTCTCTGGTCTTCAGTCTTCAGTGTTTAATATATCACATCTGTTCTTCAGATGATCACTAAATTCAGGTGGGATATATTCACGGTCATACCTTGGCTCTTGTAAACTTGTTTTCATTTACAAATTCATTTTGAATTTGCATATGAGTAATTGATGATCTATTCCACAGTCTGCCCTTGGCCTTGTTCTCACTGATGATATGGAGCTTTTCCATCTTCTCTTTCCACAAATGTAGTCAATTTGGTTTCTATGTATTCCATCTGGCGAGGTCCATGTGTATAGTTATGTCTTGTTATGCTGTCTAAAGAAGGCATTTGAAAAGTTGGCCAGCAGTGTGGCAAGACCTGGGGACTCTTCGGGCTAGAGTCAGTGACATAGCCACAGAGGACTAGAGTGGAGAGTGAAGCATCCAGCTGATAAAGAAAGAGGGCATATGCATAAGAACACCCACACTGTAGTTAATACCCACTTGACCTGGCTTCAATGGCTATATGATCAGAACTCAACTAGAAGAAGAAAGAAGAGGAAAAAAAGAGTAATCTGATACAATTTGATGAACTTGACCTATACCTATGGATGCTGTAACTCAAAAGAGGGAACAAATCTTTATAGCAAGGATCATTCCCACCCCTTCGATACATAGGGTAGAAAGGGATGGGCAACTTGGACACTGGTTACTCAAAATGGGTGTGGGTGTGGTTAGGCTACAAAGTCAAGAAGTGACTGGCTCTCAAGCTTTCAAGAGGGAGCCTAGATCCAGAGGGCATGGAGGAAGGTTGAATCTCCACTGAGAAGTATCTAATCTGTCTGGGCAGTGCTGATGAATGGAGAAAGGGGTAGGACTCATGTGGTACAATAGTGAATAATTGCTATCAGGACTGACTGTGAGTGTTGGAAATATAAAGGTAGACATTTTGTAGCAAAAGGAGGGGAGTGGTTGCCTATGCAGTCCAGGAGTGGAGGTCCCTGGGACCATCAAGGGAGAAGAACAAAGTGTGGAACTCTACCCAAAGAAACAGAGACACCAGAGATGGAGGCAGAGATGATGAGTGGAGAAATGGAGCCGCTGGGTACTCTAGACCCAGAGAGGGAGAGGGGCTGTGTGCTGCTGACCCGAGGGGCAGGCTTGCAGGGTATATATACCCTTTGGTTGGTTAATGATGCATGGAGGGGATTGTAACCATGACAATGAAATGATATATGATAGGATGAATGTAAAGCTAATGTTCTCCCATGTAAACCATCACATAATTCACAATAAAATATTAAAAAATAAAAGCTAAAGTGAATAGAGGGAAACATTGTTAACTAAAGGTACATGGAAGGGATTACAATCATTGTAATGAAACAAAGTGCATGATTTGTTGAATGTAAAACTGATGATTTGCCCTGTAAACTTTTACTCACTTCACAATAAAACCTTGAAAAAATTGCCTATCAAATAACACATAAAACCTAAAGCAACATTAATATATAGTGTCCACAGACACAATTCAAAGCCATGCTGACTTGATGCTGATTTGCTGACTGTCGTTCTAGCAGAAGGAGCTTGGAGGCATCATTCTTGTTCTCAGGGTGTACACTGTTTCTTTAATTGCTAGATACAAAACAAACATTGAATGCTAGTTTCACTTTTTTTTTCTATAAAAGCAAAAATCCTGTTCAGATATTTTTATTGATGCTGGTAAGTGTCATCAAGTTGGTTCCATCTCATAGTAACCCTGTATAGAGGGTTTCCAAAGAGCAGTTGGTAGGTTTGAACTGCTGACTTTGCAGTTAGCAGTCTAGTGCTTATCCTACATAGCCTCACTAGGGCTCCATTAGTATAAACAGGTACTAATGTACATGCTTCATAAAAGTGAAGTGACAAAAAATTAACTTTCAAAAAATGATGGATACCTGACCAGGTAATTTAACATGTTAATTCATGTAATCCACAAGTTAACACTGAGGATAACATATTTATTCATTTAATTCTCATGTCAACATTATTATTTTCCCTGTTTTACAATGTGAAATTTCCAGGCTGAAAGCTATTTGCCAAGCAATATTACAGCTCCAAATAACTTCAGAGATCAACCCTTACTATTTTGCAGAATGAAGCAAATATGTTTGTGCTCAAAGGTTTTGTTATTTACTAATACATTCCTCTAAGTAAAGCATACATACCCTGATTTTGCTAATAGTGATTTCTGATTCCTGTGACCTTGAGCCCAGCTATATCCCCTAAGGGAAGTGACACCTAGTACACATAATGCTCTCCAGCCCTGGAATCCATCATCTGTTCTTTGAAAACACCAAAGGGAAATGTGTTACAATAACCAAACACAACTAGTGTATATCACAAGACTTGTCTAAATATTTCCCATTTATGCTATTTTGAGAAATGGTTTCTAGCCCAGTTCTAACCATAGTGTTCAAGGTTAAGTGGAAGACTATGTGAGCATGGTAATTGAACATAAAATTCTACCCCCACAGGGTTATTAGTTATGAGTTTACTCTCTTGTGTGTGTGAGATCCCCTTTTGAGCTTGAATGAAATATGGATTCTGCAAATGTCTCACTTACTGGAAAAAAATATGTGTCCTATTAGGTTTCCAGAAGACAATGGCATGTCGACTCTAATCAGTCTTCCCTCAGAAAATTCAGCAGAAGCTGAGCCCAGCAGCCCCTCCTCAGGCTTCCTCTCTCATAGAATTTGCCTTGCTCTTGGCAAAAGCACAGACACTTTGCTCTGTTCAACGCTAGTGACGTTGGTTGTGTTAATAACCCAAGGGTCCCAGACAACAGCAGTTACCACAGAACCATCTCAAAGCCAGCTCTAGGGGCAGCAGGAACTCAATCTTGGATACAATCCCACTATGTCTTTGGATGATAGCCCTCAGTGGCATAGCTCCATTTTTGGGGATAGCCCATCAGTTGATGACAACCTGATGCATTAATTTGGCTGGGACATTCTGAGCAAGATGGTAATCAAATTTTGATGACTTGGATGAAGTCTGCCTTCCGTCCCAATGCAGCATGCTTCTGCTTCAAGGAAAAAAGAATGCTAGGGATACTATATTTTCTAAGACTGAACAGCTGGCTTAGATCTATTACATTTCAGCTTTAAATTAATATACTCTATACGTCTCCTATAACTCAAAAACAACAATTTATTGAACTGGAAAGAAAGTTTTTGAGTTCTTTTAAATTGTGCCTAAAGGTTTCTAATCTTGAAGAGGGAAAATATCTTGGTCAAAAGTCGCTGAATATGCATGCCAAACAAATTCCCTGGAATTCTGGCATAATATTTGTGCTTTGGATTCTCCTAATTAGAATTGTTTATTCTTATGCTTCAAATAAAGTTATAACTGGTTTTTCAGTTGGCATGTTTCAATAGAAATATAATATCATTAATTCTCATCATGTGACTAGCTTCACAGTTATGAGATGAGCAACTGATTCAACTAATAATTACTTTAGATGTTCACATCTTTACTTTGCCCAATTATTAGTTAGCCAGGAACATACATGAATAGTTCTGTGGTTAGCCATCTAGCTCCTGCCCAAACTTTCCTGTCTCCATAAGTTCATAAGCTTAAAACAAGTTGCTTTGAAGTTGATTCTGACTCATGTGTTGCAGAGTATAATTGTTTTCCATATGATTTTCATGGCTGTCACCGTGGTGCTGTGGTTTAACGCAACATTGATTTGAACCACAAGACTGGCGGTTCGAGCTCATCCGCCATTCCTCGGAAACCTTATACAGGGTCGCTATGGGTCAGAGCCATCTTGATGGCACTGAACAACAACAACAACAACACTTTTCAGAAGAAAATTGTCATGTCTTTCTTCTGAAGCAATTTTGAGTGGATTTGAATCATCAATTTTGTGGTTGGTACTTAAGTGCCTGTTTGCTGTATTTACGGACTCCTCGCCATAAGTTTGTTTTTGTTGTGTGTCTTCAAGTCAGTTCTGACTCCTAGTGACCCTGTAAAGGTTTTCAAGGAGTGGTGGGTGGGTTTGAACTGCTGAGCTTGCGATTAGCACTCCAGTGCTGATCCTACACGCCAAACCAGGACTCCTCCATAAGTTAAGAGACTTGCAATGGAGATAGATTCCAAATGCACATAGAAAATATCACTGATTACATTCTTCAAAGGGTGTTGGATTCTACAATAGGTCATCATAAAGGCTATTTTACAGACAAATGTTTGGCAGAGTGGATTAGACAATATACCCACAGTTCGGTAGAAAGATATGCTGCATGCTCAGTACTATGGTCCACGCTGACTGTGAGCAATGTTGGAAAACAGGGACTTGATTATTTTTCATTGTGAACTTCTTCTTTTTTTTTTTTTTTTTTTTTCCTATTTTGCTTTGCTTTGTTTCTTTGGCCTGAGCTGCAACCTGCACTGCTTGGATCAAACCATCAATAACTAACTACCATGACTAGAAAAACATGCAAGACTCCAATATTCCTGTTCTCTTATCTGTTAGCTCCCCAAGCAAAGGCTGAGCTTCCTTATAATGAATGACCCAGCGCAATTTAGCAATGACTTTTTCCCTGATAGAGTATTACTAACCATTTTGGATCTATTAATCTTCTAGGACTTGGGATTCTTCTACAGACTGGGACCTCAAGGCCAGATTCCAACTAACAAGCTTTTTTTGAAAAAAAAAAAAAAAATTATTCTCCTAATGAGGTTTGACACAATAAAACAGAAAGGGAACATGTCCTTAAAGGAGGATATGTTTCCTTTGCTTTTAATTCTGTAATTGCTCCGAATAAGGGTGTGGTGAATAGATACGAAGCGGAAAGTTTGTTTAGCCTAAAAATGAGAAGACAGAGGAAAGGAAATATAATACCAATCTGGAGGTAGATTTAGATGAGGATTAGCAGCTGTCTTGCCTCCTTTGATGAAGGAGCTTAACTAACAGCAAGAGTTGTTGAGGATACATCTCAGGAAAACTTCCTGACTCTTATAAATCTTGGCAACGGCTTACCCAAGGGCTTGCCAAATGTACCTCTCTACATTCTTTTATTTTTTTAGTGTAATGGTTAATTGTTTTTTATGTTACTTATCTTAATTTTAGAAGTTGTCGTTTTTATATGTTTTTTCTTCACTACCCAAGTTCACTGTAGGGAGAAAATGAAAAATACTGATAAGCCAAAAGAGAAAATAAACGCAATTTCATCACCCAGAAATAAGCACTGTTATCACTCTGGAGTATGTCCTTTCCAATATTTTTCTCCAGAAGGTTGTAAGTAAATGAAATGTTGTAAACCCAAAAGCCAATTCCACTGCTATCAAATCATTTCCAACTAATCACATCCCTATAATCCTTGTACATTTGTCAAATGTAGCTACCAAGACTGATAGGTATTCTTGAAACACCAATGTTGGGCCTTGGCCTTAGTGTTTGTCCAAAAATCTCTATTCTTTGGTTTCATGTCTGGCCTTGACATTGCTCTGCCAAAAAAACTGAATGGAGTCCTGGTGTGATGCTGTGGGTGAATGAACTGGATTGCAAGGTCGGTTTGAACCACAAGGTCAGGAGTTCAAGCTCACCAGCCACATCTCAGAAGCCCTAAACATGTGTTGCTATGGATCAGAACCAGCCAATGACATTTAACTACAACAATAACATGGGTAAATGCATAGATAGTCTAAATATATATTTCTGGGTACAGATTGAGTATACCCACAGACCATATCTACATTTAACAGAAGATATTTGTACACGGGTATTTAGTTTAATGTACTGGTGTGATGTCGCGGGTTAATGTGCTGGATTGTAAGGTCAGTTTGAACTGCAAACTCAGTGGTTCAAGTTCACCAGCTGCTCCTCAGAAACCCTATACAGAGTCACTATGAGTTTGAATCAACTCAACGGCATTTAACAACAAAAACAATCATTGTCTGGTAACCTTGAATGTGTGTTTATTGGGTGATTGTGTGGCAGACCAGCATATCTATTGGCAATAGTATCTGTAATGTGACCAAGATGATCTCTGTTAATTCACCTAAAAATATAGATAAGCATTTTAGATACTAGGTATCAATGAGTTGGCACTGACTCATAGTGACTTTATGCACAACAGAACAAAACATTGCCTGGTCCTGTGCCAACCTCAAAGTCGTTGTCACATTTGAACCTATTGCTGCTGCCACTGTGCCAATCCATCTCAAATTTACACTTTACCAAGCATTATATCCTTCTCCAGGGATTGCTTCTTCGTGATGGTGGTGGTGGTGGCTGTGTGCCGTGGTTCCGACTACTAGCGACCCTGTAGAGAATTTCCAAGGCTGTAAATCTTTATGGGAGCAGAAAACCTCATCTTTCTCCCATGGAACAGCTGGTAGTTTCGAACTGCTGACCTTGAGGTTAACAGCCCAATTCTTAACCACTATGCTACCAGAGCTCCTTAATATAGTTGAAATATGAGAGATGAAGTCTGGCCATCCTGGTTTTAAAGGAGCACTCTGGCTGTAGTTCTTCCAACACTGATTGATTTGTTCTCTTGGTGGTCCGTGGTATTTTTAACCTTCTCCTTCAACCCCATAACTCAAATGCATCAATTGATCTATGTTATTCACTGTCCAGCTTTCACATGCATATGAGGTTAATGAAAATGCCATGGCTTGGGTCAGGCACACCTGAGTCCTCAAGCTGACATCTTTGCTCTTAACACTTTAAAGAGATCTTGTGCAGCAGATTTGTCTAATGCGATACTTCATTTGATTTCTTGACTCCTGCTTCCATAAGTGTTGATGGTTGATCTGAGCAAAATGAAGTCTTTGACAGGTTCAATCTTTCCTCCATTTATATGGATGTTATTTGCTTTCTTTACATTGAGGTACAACCCATATTTAAGGATGTGGTCTTTGATCTTAATCAGCAAGTGTTTTAAGTCCTGTTTGCATTCAGCAAACAAAGTTGTATCATCTGCATATCACAGGTTGTTAATTAATCTTCCTTCTATTCTGATGCCATGGGTTACTTCAAATAATCCTGCTTCTTGGATTATGTGCTCAGCATACAGAATGAATTTTGTTGTTGTTAAGTACCATGGAGTAGATTCTGATTCATAGTGACCCTGCACAGGGTTTCATTTAGAATGAATAAGTAAGGTGAAAGAATACAACCCTGGCACAAAATTTTCTAATTTTAAACCAGTCAGTTATTCTGTTTGAATAACTGCCTCTTGGTGTATATACAGGTTCATCATTGTTGTTGTTAAGTGCCATCGAGTTCATCATAAGCACAATTAATTGTTCCAGAATACTCATTCTCCACAACATTGTTGATAGCTTTTCATGATCAACACAATAGAAAGCTTTTGCGTCATCAATAAATTGCATCATCTGGTATCCTCTGCTTTCAGCCAAGACCCATCTGATGTCTGTGATGATATCCCTCATTTCATATCCTCTTCTGAATCAGGCTTGAATCCCTGGAAGTTCTTTGTCAGTGTATGGTTGTAGCCATTTTTTAATGATCTTTCACAAAATTTTTACTTGCATGAGCTGTTAAGGATATTATCTGATAATTTCCTCATTCCATTGGGTCACCTCTCTTTGGAATAAGCACAAATATGAATCTCTTCCAATAGTTGGCCAGGTAACTGTTTTCCCAATTTCTTGGCATAGACACATGAGTGCCTCCAGAGCTGCATCAATTTGTTTAAAGATTTCAATTTGTAGTCCATCAACTCCTAGTGCCTTGTTCTTTTGTTGCCACCTTTGATGCACCTTGTACTTCTTCCTTCAGTATCATTGGCTCCTGACCATATGTAACCTCTTGAAACATTGACTATGTTTACAGTGACTGTGCATTTCTTTCCTTCTCTTAATGCTTTCTTCATTGTTCAATATTTTGCCCATAGAGTCCTTCAATAAATATTGCAAGTCAAGGGTTGATTTTTTTCCTTCAGTTCCCTCAGCTTGAGAAATACTGAGCATGTTCTTCCCTTTTGGTTTTCTAACTCTAGATCTTTACACTTTTCAGTATAATATTTGACTTTGTCTTGTTGAGCTGACACTTGAAATTTTCTATTAATCTCTTTTACCTCCTCATTTCTTCCATTTGCTTTAACATCTCTATGCTGGACAGCAAATTTCAGAGTCTCTTCTGACATCCATTTTGGTCTTTTCCTTCTCTCTTGTCTTTTGAATGACCTCTGGTTTCTTCTTGTATGAAGTTCTTGGTATCATCCCACAGCTCTTCAGGCTTCAGTGTCTTATGAATTAAATCTGTTTTTCAGATGATCTCTAAATTCAAGTGGGATATGTTCAGGGTCATATTTTGGCCCTGTGGACTTGTTTTAATTTTCTTCAGCTTCATCCTAAATTAGCATATAAGCAATTAATGATCTGTTCCACAGTCAGCTCCTCACCTTGATTTGACTGGTAATATGGAGCTTTTCCAACATAATTTTCCATAGATGTAGTAACTTGATTTCTCTGTTTCGCATCTGGTGAGGTCCATGTGTATAGTCATCTTTTATGTTGTTTTAAAAAAAGTATTTGCAATGAAGAAGTCATTACAAAATTCTATCATGTGATCTGCAGCATCATTTCTATCACCAAGGCCATATTTTCCAACTACTGATCCTAATTGTTTCCAACCTTTGCATTCCAATCATCAGTAACTATCAATACATCTTGGTTTCATGTTTGATCAATTCCAGACTGAAGAAGTTAGTAGGATTCTTCAATTCCATCTTCACTGGCTTCAGTTGTTGGTGCATAAATTTGAATAATAGTAGTATTAACTTGTCTTCCCTGTAGATGTATGGGCAGCCTATCATAGACAGTATTGTTCTTCAAGACAGATCTTGATATGTTCTTTTTGATGAATGTGATGCCACTCCTCTTCAATTTGTCATTTTGGGCAGGGTAAACCATGTGATTGTCAGATTCACATTGATCAATACCAGTCTATGTCAGTTCACTAATGCTGAGGATATCAATGTTTACATTCCTTTTCATTTTTGACAATTTATAATTTTCCTAGATTCATAATTCATACATTCCATGTTCTGATTATCAATGGATGTTTCCAGCTGTTTCTCTTCATTTTGTGTTGTGTCCCATTAGCAAATTAAGGTTCCAAATACTTTATTTCATTAGTGTCATCATGGTGAATGCTACCTTGAAGAGGCAGTTCTTCCCTAGTCGTGTTTTCAGTGCCTTCCAGGCTGAGGGGCTCATCTTCTGACACTATATCTGACAATATTCTTGTGTTCTTCATCATGCTTTGATATTCAGTATGCTGGTACAGACACTGTTCTGTTGCTATTCATAAGGTTTCCAGTGACTAAATATTCATAAGTAGACCATCTGTCTTTCTTCCTCGTCTGTCTTCTTCTGGAAGCTCAGCTGAAACCTGTACACTGTGAGCACTGGTATGTAAATACTGGGTATATAGCTTCCAGAATCATAACAACATCTTTCTCCTGTGGAATAGTAGAGTAGATGGTAGTTTCGAACTGCTAATCTTTCAGTTCACAGCTCGATT
>NW_006408811.1:751502-752228 GCF_000296735.1 Chrysochloris asiatica | reverse complement strand
ATAATAACTTTATGGGCTCAACATATGCTAAGTATATAAACTTATATGTGTAAAATCATATAATAATTTTTAAAATGTCATTTTATATGCTAAAACATTTGTTGTTGTTTTTGTTGTTGTGTGCCATTGAGTTGGTTCTGGCTCATACTTTTCAAGAAGCAACCTTGCGGTCCAGTGCTTTAACCCACAGCACTAAAATGTTGTTGTTATTGTTAGGTGCCATCGAGTCAATACTGAATCATAGTGACCCTATGGACAGCAGAACCAAACGCTGCCTGGTCCTGGGCCAACCTCACAATTGTTGCCATGCTTGAGCCTATTGATGCTGCCACTTTGCCAATGCATCCCCATGAGGTCTTCCTCTTTTTCTCTGACTCTCCACCTTACCAAACAAGATATCCTTCTCCAGCAACTTGTTCCTCCTGAAAATATGTCTGAAGTATGAGAGACGAAGTTTGGCCACCCTGGCTTCCAAAGAGCACTCTGGCAGCACTTTTTTCAGCACAGATCTGTTGGTTCTTTTGGCAGCCCATGGCACTTTCAATATTCTCCTCCAATACCGTAACTCAAAAGCATCAATTCTTCCACGGTCTTCCTTATTCACTGTCCAGCTTTCGCATGCATATGAGGTTATTGAAAACACCACTGCTTGAGTAAGAAGCACCTTAGTCCTCAAATTGACATCTTTGCTCTTCAACACTTTAAAAAGGTCTTGTGCAGCAGATT
>NW_006408811.1:749773-750838 GCF_000296735.1 Chrysochloris asiatica | reverse complement strand
CCAGATAGTTGTCTTCCAAATTTCTTGGCATAGATGAGTGAGTGCCTCCTGTGCCACCTCACTTTCTTGAAAGATTTCAATTTTTATTCCATCAATTCCTAGTGCCTTGTTCTTTGCCAATTCCTTCAGTGCACCTTGGACTTCTTCCTTCAGTATCATTGGCTCCTGAGCATATGCTACTTCTTGAAAGGTTGAATATCAATCATGTCCTTTTGGTACAGTGACACTGTATATTCCTTCAATACTGTTGTTTTGTTTTGTTTTCAACAATTATTTGTTTACTTCAAATTGAGTTCTCATCTGACTCCGTAACATATCCATGAGGTAAGTACTATAATAGTCCATATAATAATTCAAACAAATCTGAGTCTTTGTTCAAGGTCACAAAACTACAAACCAAGTTTAGCCATCTTCACAAAGCAATGCTGTAAAAACACTTGAGATGATTACCCAAACCAAAAATTCAATGCATTATTTATTGTCAAGTTGATTTCAACTCATAGCAACATAGGCCAGAGTAGAATTGATTTTCAAGGTTTAATTTTTTTAATGTAAATTTTTATTGTGAGATTTACATGGAAGAATGTCAGTTTTACATTTATCCTATCGTATTTTGTTTCATTACAATGCTTATAATCTCCCCATGCATCATCAAATAACCAAAGGGTACCCCCACAGGCCTACCCCTAGGCTGTCAGCACACAGCCTTCTCCCTCCCTGAGTTGTGTTCCCAGCTGCTCCATTGTCCCCATCATCCTCTCTGTCTCCATCCCTGGTGTCTCTGCCTCTCTGGGTAGGGTCCTGCTCTCTGCTCTTCTCACTTGATGGTCCCAGAAACCTCCACTCCTGGGCTACAAAATTAATCTCTCCCCTCCATTAGTCAAAAAACATCTACCTCTATATTTCCTACTCTTACAGTCAGTTCTGATGGCAGTTACTCACTTTTGTACTGCAAGAGTCTGATCCCCATTTCCTTTCTCCAGCCGGGTCTCAACAGATTGGAAATCATACAGTGGAGAGTCTAACTTCCCCCGCCCCATCTGGAACTAGGCTCCCTCTTGAAAG
>NW_006408811.1:724366-747812 GCF_000296735.1 Chrysochloris asiatica | reverse complement strand
TATATTTTAGAAATGAGTCCCTTGTCTGATGTGTCGTTGCAAATGATTTTTTACCATTCTGGGGATTTCCTTTTTAGTCTTTTGGTGAAGTCTTTTGATACACATAAGATTTTTTTTTTTTTAATCCCCCTGCTTCACCCCCTTAACCATTATAGATTGTTTCTTTTATCAAGAAAGATTTTTTTTACAGCATCATTTTCATATAATATTTGTGCTTTTGTAATTGACTAATTTCACTCAGCATTATGTCCTCCAGGTTCAACCATGTTGTGAGATGTTTCATAGATTTATCTATATTCTTCAATAATGTTTTGTAGTATTCCATTGTCTGTATGTACCAAAGTTAATTTAACCATTCTTCTGTTGCTAGGAAATTAAGTTGTCTCCATATTTTTGGTATGTGTCTTGTATACAATGTATTGAAGGATCCTGTTTGCTTATCCAGTCTATTCTCTATGACTCTTGACTAGGTTATTTAATTTATTTCCATTTATTGTAATTATCAATAGTTATAAATTGACTGCTGTCATTTTTCTGTGTGTGTGGTTTTGTGTATGTGTGTGTATGTGGGGCTGCTGGATTCTTTATTCCACATAATTTTTCTATGCTGAGTTCTTTTTTTAAAAAGTTTTTATTGTGACATTTACATGGAAGAACATCAGCTCTACACTCATCCCATCATATTTCATTTCATTGCAATGATTACAATCCCCTCCATGTATCATCAAATAACCAAAGGGTATACCACACAGGCCTACCCCCAACACCATCACACAGCCCTTCTCCCTCCCTGAGTCCAGTGTCCCCAGCTGCTCCATCTGTCAACGTCATCATCTCTGTCTCCATCATTGGCATCACTGCCAGTCTGGATAGGGTCCTGCTCTCCATTCTTCTCACTTGATGGCTCCAGGGACCTCCGCTTCTGGGCTGCAAAATCAATTACTCTCCTCCTTTTGTCAAAAAACATCAACCTCTATATTTTCTACCCTCATAGTCAGTCCTGATGGCAAGTATTCACTATTGTACCACAAGAGTTCCATCCCCACTTCCTTTTGCCATCCTGGTCCCAATGGATTGGAAATCATTCAGTGGTGATTCTACCTTCCCCCGCCCCGTCTGGAACTAGGCTCCCTCTTCAAAGCTTGTAAGCCAGTTACTTCTTGCCTTTTTATGTCCCCCCATTTTGGGTAGCCAATGTCTAAGTTATCCATCCCTGTCAATCCTGTGTACCAAGGGGGTGGGAGTGACCATTGCTATAAAGCTTTGTTCCCTTTTTTGAACTACTACATCCATAAATATAGGTAAAGTTCATCAAATTGTAGCAAGTTACTTTTTTTCCCCCTCCCTCTTCTATCTTCTTCTAGCTGAGTTCTGATCATCCAACCATCAAAGCCAGGTCAGGTGGGTACTATCTAAAAGCATGGATGTTCTTGTGCATCTCCCCTCATCTACATCAGCCGGATGCTTCACAATCCATTCCAGTCCTCTGTGGTCATGTTACTGCCTCTGGGCCCAGAAGTTCCTGGGTCTTGCCAAACTACTGGCCATCCAAGTCTCCACCAGAGTTCACAGGGGTCTATTGAATGTGGTCGGGCTTAGTTCACAACTTCATTGCTGTTTTTTCCCCCTCTTCCTCTTATCAGTGACCAACGTGGTCACTAGCCAGGCCACATGTCTGCTCATGTAATTCCCTTGAGTCTCCGTTTTGGAAAGGGGTTTGCTTTGACCACTTGCCTTGATGGCTCTGGGTGAACAGCTTACTTGTTCTTGGAGTAATCAGTCAGATTACTGTTATTATTTTGGATTTTCCTGCTGGTCTTTCTTTTATGAAGTATCTGCTGTTCTTCTAGCCGCTCCTGGCTCGTCTGTTCGTCCTTTCCACTGGAAATTTCATAACTTAGTCAATTCTAGATAGGGTTCTGGATTTCACCTATGGTCTTGTGAACTGTAAAGGCTCCACAGGAAGCGTCTTTCTCTGGACAACTAAGCCTCTTTCTCTGGACAACTTCTAACCCCCTTTATGATATTCCTATCAGTTATAGGCTGAAGAGGGACTTAAAAGCTTTCTGTGGTGATGGTTCTCGCTATTCCTTTCTCCCCATATTAAGTGTCTATTTTACAATGATAGGCAAGGAAAACCACGATTCAAAAGACAGCCAAGCATCTTAACATTATTCCCCTTTTACCCCTTTAAAACATGTCTCAATCCCTGTATCACAGAGCCCTGTTGTTCCAAGGTTGTGCATACATCATAATTTACCTCTGTCCCACTTAGCCCATGCGAACCTGCCTAACTGTTTTCCCATGAGACTTGTTCTTCCATTCCCCTCCCCCTTTACATGTATTTCCAACCCCCCGCACCACCCAACCTTGTTCTTCTTCTCAAGCAGTGCTTTACTTAATCTGGGTTTCTTTCCTTTCCATAAAAAATTTGTAATTGTATTTTCCATCTCATTGAAGAATGTTGCTGGAATCTGGATTGGGATTGCATTATATGTGCAAATTGCTTTGGATAGTATTTACATTTTCATGATGTTGAGTCTTGCTATCCAGGAACATGGTGTGTTCTTCCACTTTTATAAGTATCTTTTCGTTTCTTGTAGTTGTTGTTGTTAGGTGCCATCGAGTCAGTACCAACCGATAGCAACCCTATGCACAGCAGGACGAAACACTGCCCGATCCTGGGACAATCTCACTACTGTTGCCATGCTTGAACCCATTGATGCTGCCACTTGGCCAATCCATCTCGTTGGGGGTCTTCCTCTTTTTCTCTGACCCTCCACCTTGCCAAACATGATATCCTTCTCCAGCAACTGGTCCTTCCTGACAATATGTCTGAAGTATGAGAGATGAAGTTTGGCCATCTTGGCCTCCAAGGAGCACTTGGGCTGCACTTCTTCCAAAACGGATCTATTGGTTCTTTTGGCAGTCCATGGCACTTTCAATTCTTGTAGTAGTGTTTTGTAATTTTCTTTGTATAGGTCCTTTGTTTCTCTGGTTACTTTTATTCCTAGATATTCCATGCTTTGAGTGGCTATTTTAAATGGTATTGCTTTCCTAAAGTCCTTTTCAGTGCTGTCATTGTTACTGTAGAGAAATCCAACTGATTTTTGTATGTTGATCTTATACCCTGCCACTTTTGCTGAATTTTCCAATGAGGTCTAGTAGCTTTTTTACTGAGTCTTTGAGGTTTTCTATGTATAGGATCGTATCATCTGCAAATAGAGAGAGTTTTATTTCCTTTTTGCCAATTTGAATGCCTTTAATTTCCCTGTCTTTCCATATAGCTCTGGCTAAGACTTCCAAAACAATATTGAATAGGAGTAGTGACAAAGGGCATTCTTGTCTGGTTTCTGTTTGCAGAAGGAAGGCTTTCAGTTTCTCTCTATTGAGAGTGATGTAGGCTGCTGATTTTGTATATATGCTCTTAATTATGTTGAGGAATTTCCCTTCAATTCCTACTTTGTTGAGTGCTTTTAACAGGAATAGATGTTAGATTTTGTCAAATGCTTTTTCTGCATCAATTGATATGATCATGTGGTTCTTTTCCTTTTTCGTATTTATATGGTGGGTTACATTGATTTGTTTTCTAATGTTGACCCATCCTTGTATCCCTTTTATGAATCCCACTTGGTCATGGTGTATTATTATTTTTTTAATGTGGTGCTTGATTCTGTTGCCCTGGATTTTGTTGAGAATTTTTGGGTCAATGTTCATGAGGGATATTGGTCTATAATTTTCTTGCTTAGTGATGTCCTTCTCTGGTTTTGGTATGAGGGTTATGCTGGCTTCATAAAAAGTATTAAGAGGTTTTCTGTTTTCTATATTCTGGAATAATTTGAGTAGAATTGGTGACAGCTCTTAATTGAATGCTTGGTAAAACTCACCAGTAAAGCCATGTGGGCCTGGACTTCTTTTGGTTGGGAGTTTTTTGATGACCTGATCAGTTTCTTCTTTTGTTATTGGTCTGTTCAGGTTTTCTACTTCACTCTGTGTAAGTTTATGTAGGTTGTGTTTTTCTAAAAATGTATCCATATCTTCTAAGGTTTCAAATTTGTTGGAGTACAACTCTTCATAGCTGCCAGAACCAGAAGTCCTTCCATCTTCTTTTGATGCTTTCTTCATCATTAAATAATTTGCCTAGAGAATCCTTCAATAATGAAAGTCTAGGCTTGAATTTTTTCTTCAGTTCCCCCAACTTGAGAAATGTTGAGTGCGTTTTTTCTTTTTTGTTTTCTGACTCCATATCTTTGCACATTTTGTTATAATATTTGACTTTGTTTTCTCAAGCTGCCATTTGAAAATTTCTACTCAGCTCTTGGACATCCTCATGTCTTCCATTTGCTTTAGCATCTCTTTGCTGGAGAGCAAGTTTCAGTCTCTTCTGACCTCCATTTTGATCTTTTCTTTCTTGTCTCTTTTCTTTCTTGTCTTCTTAATGACTTTTTGCTTTCTTCATGTATGATTTTCTTGATGTCATCCCACAACTCTTCTGGTTTTCGGTCTTCAGTGTTTAATGTATCAAATCTGTTCTTCAGATGATCTCTAAATTCAGGTGGGATATATTCAAGGTCATATTTTGGCTCTCGTGGACTTGTTTTCATTTTCTTCAGCTTAGGAAGTTTTAAAATATTAAATGAATAAGGGAAAGACTTGCAAATTTTAAAGGAGTGCTGTGGCTCTGCATGATAAGCACTGAACTTCAAACCCCAAGATTAGTGGTTTCAGCCTACCAGCTGCTCTGCAGGAGAAAGATGAGGATTTCTGTTCCTGCAAAGACTGATCCTTAGAAACCTTGTACAGGTCACTGAGTTAGAAGTGACTCAACAGCACTTAACAACAACAACACTATAGTATTAATAGAAAAGTAAATATTCCAATTATGAATATAGAATAAATAATTTAGGAATATCATGGCATCTATTTTGAACCAATGTATGCTAATAAAATATAAATAATAATAATATGTTGTTTTTGTTAAGTGCTGGCATACGTTTGCAACCCTGTAAAGTGTTTCCAAGGAGCAGCTGATGAGCTTGAACCACTGAGCTTCTGGTTCAAACCACTTTGCAGTCCACCTCATTAGCCCACAGCATCAGCTATTGAAGCTAGAAAAGGACATCATGCTAGGTAAAGTGGAAGGTCATCAAAAGAGAGGAAGAACCCAACAAGATGGACTGGCACATTAACAGCCACAATGGGTTCAAGTTTAACAATGATTTTAAGAATGGCACAGAACCAGGCATTGTTTTGTTCTGTTGTTCATAAGGTCGCTATGGGTTGGAACTAACTCAACTGTACCTAACAACAACATACAAGCTATTTAATTATGTTTGCTCATGAGTTTTTAAAGAAGATGTTCTATTTAGGCATTCTCCATGTTTTCAGTGTGAATTAACAGAAGCATGTAAACTGTGTCACTTTTACAATTTCACAAGTAGGAAATAATCCATGGCAAGCCATTTTTCATCAGATATAGTAAAAACTATAAAGAATACAAATCAAACAATTTTTTAGAGAAAAATAGCCACATTTGACACATTTTGTTTTTATCCATCAACTTTTTTAAAGTTACAAATATGATGGAATAAAGGCAATTATTTAGTCTTTGAGTTTATGATAACTTCTTAAATAAAAAAAACTTTTTGATATATTTTCTATAGCTACCAGTCCATTTTGGCAGTCAAACATTAAGAATTTGAGGGATTTTTTTTAAAGCTATGACTCTTGGGTACAAAGTTCTTTTTAGGAAACACGCTATTGAAAACTTTTCCTGAATTTTATATCACTTAGCACACAATGATTGGGGTTATTACTAAATGTATCAGATAAAAGGGAATCTCTCTTCGATATTAAAATGCTTAGAATTGTGGCTGAAGGAGCTGCATAGCAATTGCCAATCCTGACAAGCTACTGCTTCTACATTATAATAGAATTTTAACTATTAAATAAAAATGAAACTATAGCAATAATTTAAACATTTTGCATAAAGTTTTGGCTGTACTCTTGTATCGCAAAAGTTCATTCAGTGACTGTGATGTTTGGTTATAACCTCTACTTCACCAGAATGCATAATTTAATCCTCAGCATGTAACATTGAGCCAGAATTATCATCGATGAAAACTGACTATATGTATTATATGTTAAATATGGAGAGATGCAGATTGCTCAGGATGATTTCAATTATATGATACAGGTATTTGTAGCCAAATTGGCTTAAAAAAAGTAGAGAAGAAAACTTAATTTATTGATTCATTGAACTTAATATGCTATTTGTTGTTGTTAAGTGCCTGTGAGTCAGTTTTGACTCATAGCAACCCTATATAGGGTTTCTGAAGAGAAGCTGGTGGGTTTGAACTGCCAACCTTGTGGTTTACGATCCAGTGCTGATCTTACAGCACTACACCAGGAGTCATAATACTTATTTCAGACAAACCTTTATCAAAGATTCAAGGGTATTAACAAGGACTATATCTCTCTTCATTTCATAACTTCTGAAGACTTTGTTTCCACATTGTTGTTGGTTTCATTGTTAGGTGTTGTCCAGACAGGTCCCACTCTAAGTCACCCTATGCACAACAGAGCAAGCACTTTCTGGTCCTGGGCCATTCTCACTATTGCTCTGTTTGACCTTATTGTTGCTGTCACTGTGTCAATCCATTTCATTGGGGGTTTTCCTCGTTTTCACTGATCTACCATTTTATCAAACATGACATCCTTCACTAGGGACTGATCCATCCTGATAACATATCTGAAACATCAAAGACGAAGTTTTGCCATTCTTGTTTTTAAAAAGCAATCAGGTTGCACTTCTTCCAAGATAGATTTGTTTGTCCTTCTGGCAGTCCAGGGTATTTATAATATTCTTCTCCAACACGATAAATCAAATTCATTGATTTTTCTTCAGTCTGCCTTATTCATTGTCCAACTTTCACACACACACACACACACACACACACACACACACACACACACATATATATATATATATATACAGAGAGAGAGAGAAATGTCTTCTTTCAGGAGCACCTTAGTCCTCAAATGGATCTCTTTGCTCTTGAACACTTTAAAGAAGTCTTGTGCAGCTGATTTGCCTAATACAATAAAACACTTGATTTCATGGCTGCTGCTTCCATAAGTGTTGATTTTGGATCCAAGTAACATGAAGTCTAACAACGTGAATCTTTTATCTATTTATCTTTATGTTGTTTATTGGACCAGTTGTGGGGAACTGTTTTCTTTACAAAGAGGTGCAATCCATATTAAAGGCTGTAGTCTTTGATATTCTTCAGTAAGCATTTTAAGTCATCATCACTTTAAGGAAATAAGGTTGTATCATCAGCATATTGCCAGTCGTTAATGAGGCTTCCTCTAATCCTGATGTCATGCTCCTCTTCATATAATACAGTTGTTTTAGGCTGGGTCCTCTAGAGAAGCAAAACCAGTGAAATTTATGAGGGTGAGTCAAAAATTATGTGTACTTGGTTATACTAAAATGCCTGTCCATGTCCACAGCTTATGACAACATTCAGCATGCACATAAAATGATTCTGTCAAGTAAATGATTGACAATGGATTATGTGGCAAATCAGCCATGGCTCTGCTTTTGAAATCATCCACAATAGACTTGAGTTTCAAAAAGTTTGTGCATGATGGATATCAAAACAACTCACAGAAGAGCATAAACAGAAGCATTTGGACATCTGCAAGCAAAATGTGAACTGATTCTCAAAGGAAGATAAAACTTGCTGTTAAAAAATCGTTACTGGTGATGAGATATGGATTCATCACTATGAGCATAAGAGTAAACTTCAAAATATGGAACAGAAATACCCTCAGTCGTCAACCAAGAAAAAGTTCAAAAGTCAGCCATCAACTGGAAAATTGATACTTACAGTTCTCAGGGACCAATATTGAAACACAACCAGGAAAAGGGTTCAACAATCAACAGCACTTATTACAGTGAGATGCTCACTGAAGAGCTGAAGCTTAAACTTCCGATTAAATGCAGAGGACTGCTATCCAAGGGCCTTGTGATATTGCATGACAATGCACATCTGCACACCTCTGCCCACACTGTTCAAAAACTTTGTTTTGAAATGTTTAATCATCCTCCCTATAGTCCTGATCTTGCTCCATTGGACTTTCTCCTGTTTGATCCCTGAAAGCATTCCTTGAAAGACAAAGATTCAACTCTGATGAAGTGACGACAGTGGTGCATTGATGAGTCACAGCTCAGCTTAAAACATTTTTTTTTCCTGTCAAAAAAATCATGATATTATTATAAGATTTATAATATGATTTATTATTTAGCTTCATGGATGCCAAAAATGGCTCAAGAAAATAAACATTTTAGATAGAACAACAAAACAGCATAAAGCTTTGGGATAGTAACATAAGGCCACTGCCCTTAAATTTCTTGCTCACTTATAAGAATTCTTTTTTTTTTTTTTAAACAGGCTTTTCAAAACTCTGACCAAGCAAATGTCTCTCTCTCAAGATGGAGTCCTGGTATGGTTCTGCAGGATAAAATCTCTACAGCAATATCTGTTTGAACTACAAGATCAGTGGTTCAAATCCACCAGCCACTCTTCGAAAACCTTAGATAGAGTCACCATGAGTTGGAACTAATTTGAGGGCACTTAACGACAACAACAAGATGCAACACTCAGCCTTATTTCAAGTTCATGTAGAAAATGGAGCCAGTCAAAGAAGATTTATCTCAAAACCCCAGCATTAAAATTCTAAATTATTGTATGTTGTTTTTGTTGTTGAATGGCATTGGATCAATTCCAACTCATAGCGACCCTGTATAAGGTTGCCAAGTAGCTGATGGTGGGTTTGAACCACTGACCCTGTGGTTAGAAGTCCAGTGCTTATCGTACAGCACAACACCAGGACTATTATGCTTGTTTTCCCATCTTCATTTCTTTATGTGCCAATTGTGAAAAACAAAACCAAAGTCTTTCTCTTTCACAAATTAAAACCGGTTTCTTATAATGTGCTGTTGAAGTCATCTCCTTCCATATAGAAGGAGCCCAAAGCTATGAATGCTAACCAGTTCCTTTTAGTCCATTAACTCTGTGTCTTCCTTCTATTTATTTATTTATTTATTTGGTGTTTCGTGTGTCATTAGAATTTTTATCCATGGAAACCTTTAGCTTGAGTGTTCTCTTCATTTTAAAAGCGTGAGAAATGCTGATTGTGTTCTTCCTTTTTGGATTTTGAATTCCAAGTCTTTGTGTATTTCATCATAATGCTTTATTTTGTCTTTGCAAATTGCTCTTTGAAATCCTCTATTTACCTCTTTTAATTTAAAGAGCTATGAACTCCCTTAAACCTTGCTGTTTGCTTTTTGTTTTTTTCCCCTAAGTTTTTATTATGAATTAAGTGACAGTTTGCTTGGAAGAACCGGATTTACACTCATTGTGTGCTCATTCTTCATATGTTTGTGGGCTGCCTGAATCTCTTCCTTGGTGAAATGTCTGTTCATGTCCTGTGCCATTTTAAATTTGGTTGTCTTTTTCTTACAGAGGTATTGTAGTTTCCTACAGATTTTAGAAATTAGTCCCTTCTCTGATATGTCGTTGCAAAAGACTTTTCCCATTTTGTGGGCTCCCTTTTTACTCTATGGTGGAATCCTTTGATGCACATAAGTGTATGTGTTTTTCTTTGTGTGTTTGTGTCTTCTTTTGTTTTGTGTAAAAAATTTTTCACAATCTTTGGTGGTCTGTGTGTGTCCTGTATTAAAGCCCTTAAATTTGTCCCCATTTTTTCATTAATAACGTTTATAATTCTGGGATTCATATTTAGGTCTTTAATCCATGCTGAGTTGTTTTTTTTTTGTTTGTTTTTTTTGTTTTTTTTGTATATGGTGTGAAGTAAAAGTCTTCTCTCAGTTTTATGCATATCAATTTTGAGTTTTTCCAGCATCATCTTTTGAAGAGACTATGTCTTCCATACTCAATGTACTTTGGTCATTTGTCAAATGTGTGTGGATGGGTTAATTTCTGGATTCTCAATTCTGTTCTATTGATCTATGTATCTTTCATTGTACCAATACTAGGCTGTTTTTACCACTGTAGCCATGCAATACATTTTGAAATCAAGGAGTGAAAGGTTTCCAACTTTGTTCTTCTTCATAAACAGTGCTTTGCTTATTCTGTCTCTTTCTTTTCCATATAAAGTGGGATTATTTTTTTTCCATCTTGCTAAAGAATGTCATTAGAATCTGGGTTGGGATTGCCTTATATGTGTAGATTGCTTTGGGTAGTATTGACATTTTCACAAATGTTAAGTATTCCTATCCAGGAGCATGGTATATTCTTTAATTTTTGTAAGTCTCTTTTGGTTCCTTGTAGTAGTATTTTGTAGTTTCCTTTGCATAAATCCTTTGTTTCTCTTGTAACATTTACTCCTAAATATTTCATCATTTAGGTGGCTATTGTAAATGGTATTATTTTCCTAACTTCTTTTTCAGTGCTGTCATTATTAGTATGAGGAATCCAACTGATTTTGATATGTTGATCCTATACCCTGCCACTCTGCTGAATCTTCCAATGAATTCTAGTAGGTGTTTTTTGTTTTGTTTTGTTTTCCTGAGTCTTTGAGGTTTTCTATGTACAAGATCATATCACCTGCATATAGAGAGAATTTTACTTCCTCTTTGCCAATTTTGATGCCATTAATTTCCCTATCTTGTCTTACAGCTCTGGCTAAGACTTGGAAACAATATTGAATGGAAGTGGTAAAAAAGGGTAACCTTGTCTGGTTCCTGTTCGCAAGGGGAAGGCTTTCAGTTTCTCTCCATTGTGAGTGATGTTGTCCATTCATTTTGTATATATGCTCTTAATTATATTGAGGAATTTCCCTTCAATTCCTACTTTGTTGAGTGTTTTTATCAGGAATGGATGCTGGATTTTGTCAAAGGCCTTTCCTGCATCAATTGATATGATCATGTGGTTCTCTACCTTTGTTTTTAATTTATATGGTGGATTACATTGATTGTTTTTCTAATGTTGAACCATCCTTGCATCTCTGATAAGTATCCCACTTGGTCATGATGTATTATTTTTTTGGTGTGTTTTTGAATTCTGTTGGCTTGGATTTTGTTGAGAATTTTTGCAGGTACTATCAATAACCTCATATGCATGTGAAAGTTGCACAGTAAATAAGGAAGACCATAGAAGAATTGATGTTTTTGAGTTATGGTGTTGGAGGAGAATATTGAAAGTGCCATGGGCTGTCCATAACACCAACAGATCTGTGTTGGAAGAAGTTCAGCCAGATTGCTCCTTGGAGGCCATGATGGCCAAACTTCATCTCTCATACATCGGACATGTTGTCAGGAGGGACCAGTCACTGTAGAAGGATATCGTGTTTGGTAAGATGGAAGGTCAGAGATAAAGAGGAAGATCCCTGGTAAGATGGATTGACCATGTGGCAGCATCAATTGGTTCAAGCGTGGCAATAATAGTGAGGTTGGCCCAGGAGCAGGCAGTATTTTTTTCTGCTGTGCATAAGGTCGCTATGAGTTGGCACCGATTTGATGGCACCTAATAACAACAACAATATTCATGAGGGATATTAGTCTGTAATTTTCTTTCTTAGTGATGTCCTTCCCTTGTTTTGGTATGAGGGTTATGCTTCCTTCATAAAATGTATTAGGAAGTTTTCCATCCTTTTCTGTATTCTAGAATCATTTGAGTAGAATTGGCAACAGCGCTTACTTGAATGTTTAGTAAAACTCACCAGTGAAGCCAGTTTTTTTTGATGGGCTTTTTTTGGTTGGGAATTTTTTGATGACCTGGTCAATTTCTTCCTTTGTTATAGTCTGTTCAAGTTTTCTACTTTACTCTGTGTAAGTTTAGATAGGTCATACTTTTTAAAAAAATATCTCTCTCCTAGATTTCCAAATTTGTTGGAGTACAACTCTTCATAATATTCTTTTATTATCCTTTTTATTTCTATTGGTTCTGTTGTGACATCACCCACGTGGTTTCCTATGTGTATTATTTGTGTCTTTTCCCCCTTTTCTTTTGTTAGATTTGCCAATGGTTTGTCAGTTTTATTAACCCTTTCAAAGAACCATCTCCTTGTCTTGTTGATTCTTTCTATAATTTTTCTGTTTTCTATCGCCTTTATTTCTTTTCTAATCTTTATTATTTCTTTTTTTCTGTCGGCTGAATGTGTACTTTGCTGGTCTGTTCCTTATTGTTGGAGATGTTGTGTTAATATGTTGATTCTGGTCTTTCTTATTTTTGGATGTGTGCATTTATTGCAATAAATTGTCCTCTCAGCACTGCTTTTGCCATTTCCCACAGATTTTGGTATGTTGTGTTTTCATTCTCATTTGTTTCTAGGAACTTTGTTAATTCCACTTTATTTCTTGTAGCATAGTGGTTACGAATCGGGCTGCTAACTTCAAGGTCAGAAGTTCGAAACTACCAGCTGTTCCGTGGGAGAAAGATGAGGCTTTCTGCTCCCATAGAGATTTGGAGCCTCAGAAACCCTGTGCAGGGTCACTATGAGTTGGAACTGACTCCATGGTACTTAACAACAACAACAACCTAGTAGCTTTTAAGCATGATGCTATTAAGTTTCCATGTATATGACTGTATTTCCTTGGTCTTCCTATTTTTGCTTTCTAATTTTATAGCTGTGATATGAGAAGATGCTTTGCAGTATATTGCTGTTTGTAAATTTATGGAGGCTTATTTTGTGGCCTAATATATGGTGTATTCTGGAGAATGTTCAATGTGCATTGAAAAAGAATTCTGTTGTTGAGTTGAATGATATGTACACATCTATGAAGTCAAGTTGGCTGATTGTACTGTTTAGTTCCTCTGTGTCTTTGTTGAGTTTCTTTCTGGTTGTTCTATCTTTTTTTGAAAGTGGTTTATTAAAATCTCCCACTATTATTGTAGATTTGTCGATTTCTTTCCTCAGTTCTATTAAAGTTTGCTGTATGTATATTTGGAGCTCTTTCATTGGAGCATAGATTTTTATTATGTTTATGCCATCTTGTTCAATTGATCCTTTAGTATTAGATAATGTCCGTCTATGTGGCAGTGTGGGCTAATGCGTCAGGCTGAAACTCATTTGAACTGCAAGACTAGTGGTTCATGCTCACCAGTTGCTCCTTGGAAACCCTATACAGTGTTGCTATGGGTCCGAAATGACTTGAGAGCACTTAACAACAACAATAATATCTGTTATGCTGGTTTTTTTCCTTAAAGTTTATTTTATCATTGATTAGTACTGCCACTTTTGCTCATTTTTTATTGCAATTAGCTTAGTATATATTTTTTCCATCCTTTAAATTTTAGTCTGTTTTTGTGTTTGTGTATAAGGTGAGTCTCTTGCATGCAGCATATTGAAGGATCTTATTTCTTATCCATTATGCCACTCTTTGTCTCTTAACTGGTTCATTTAATCCATTGACATTCAGTGTATTATCAATAGGTATGAATTAATTACTGTTATTATGTTTGTTTTTTCTGTTACTGTTGGTTTCTTTGTTCTACATGCCTCCCTGTGCTGAGTTCATGTTTTTGGTGTTCTTTCTTGTCAATTTCTTCTTAGTTTTAATATTTCCATGTTCTTCTTGGATTTTCATATTCTTCATATGTTGTGAAGTATTAATTTTCTTTGCAGCTACCTAATATTTTATTAACTTTTCCTCCATTTAAATCAGTCTTTTTTGTCCTTTAATCTACCTGACCTTCTCACCTCCAGAATCTCTGTGCCTATGTGTTTACCTTCTTTCAAATTGTAATTGTTTTGATCATAAACTGACCTCCCAGATCCTCTGAATTTATTCTTATAGTTTTGTTCTGTCTGGACGCTTCCCTCAATTGATTGAGTTCTGGGTGGTGCTACCATGTATTTCAATCTCTGGTTGTTGTCTGTTCTTGTTGGTTCTTAATCCAAAGAACTCCCTTTAGGATGTTTTGAAGTGTTGGTTTGACTTTGGCAAAATCCCTTCATTTCTGTTTGTCAGGGTTACTTTTATTTTTATTACACCATCATATTTGATTGTGAGCTTTGCTGGGTAGATGATTTTTGGTTGGTAGTTTTTTTTCTTTCAGGTATTTTTATATGTATCCCCATTGCCTTCTTGCCTGAATGGTTTCTGCTGAGAGATCAGAGCTTACTCTGATTTTTTTTTTTTTTTTTTTTTTTTTTACCTAACTACTTTTAGGACTCTCTCCTTGTCTTTGATTTTGGAAAGCCTGTTTATGATATGTCTTGGTGGTTTTCTTTCGGGTTTCTATCCTTCTTTGAGCTCAATGAGCTTCTTAAATGCCTACTCAAGCCTATGCAATGCCTACTCAAGCCTATTCAAGCCCTGATTTGCAATATTGAAGGATTCGATGGGCAAAATATTGAGTGGTGCTGAAAGCATCAAAAGAAAATGGAAGGAATACACTGAGTCACTGTACCAAAAAGAAATGTTCAACCATTGGTATTGAAGGAAAAAGCCCAAGGTACACTAAAGGCACTGACAAAAAACAAGGCTCCAGGAATTGATGGAATACAAACTGAAATCATCCAACCAACTGATGAAGCACTGGACACACTCACTCATCTAAGCCAAGATATTTGTAAGACAGCTACCTGGTCAACTGACTGGAAGAGATCTGTATTTGTTCCCATTCCAAAGAGAGGTGACCCAATGGAATGCGGAAAGCATCTGACAATATCATTGATATCTCTTGTGAGTAAAGTTTTACTAAAGGTAGTACAGAAACACCTGCAACCATACATTGACAGAGAACTTCCAGAGGTTCAAGCCAGATTCAGAAAAGGGCACATAACTTCTGAAGCAGATATCATTGCTGATGTCAGATGGATATTGGCTGAAAGCAGAGAATACTAGGAAGATGTTTACCTGTGCTTTATTGACTATGCAAAGGCTTTTGATTGTGTGGATCGTGACAAGCTATGCACAACATTGTGAAGTATGAGTACTCTGAAACACAATTGTGCTCATGAGGAACCTATACAGGAGCCATGAGGCAGGCAGTTGTTTGAACAGAACATGGAAACACTGAATGATTTCAAATTAGGAAAGGTGTGTGACAGGGTTGTATTATTTCATCATACTTATTCAAACTGTATGCTGAGAAAATAATCCAAGAAGCTGGATTATATGAAGGAAATCATGGTATCAGATTGGAGAAAGACTCATTAACAACCTACGATATGCATATGATACAACCTTGCTTGCTGAAAATGAAGAGGGATTAAAATACGTACTGATGAAGATCAAAGAGCACAGCCATTGGTATGGATTGCATCTCAATGTAAAGGAAACAAAAATCTGCACCACTGTATCAATCAACATTATTAATAGGGAAAAGATTGAAGTTGTCAAAGACTTCATTTTTCTCAGATCAACCATCAATACTCATGGAAGCAGCAGTCAAGGAATCAAACGACATACTACATTAGGCAAATCTGATGCACAAGAACTTTTTAAATTAGTGAAGAGCAAAAAAGTAAGGTGCACCTGACTCAAGCCATGGTATTTTCAATAACTTCATATGCATGTGAAAGTTGGACAGTGAATAAGGAAGTTCGTATCTGAGTTGCGGTGTTGGAGGAGAATATTGAAAGTACTATGGACTTCTAAAAGAACAAAAAGATCTGTGTTGGTTTAAGTGCAGCCAGAGTGCTCCTTGGAAGCCAGGATGACCATACTTCATCTCTCATACTTCAGACATATTGTCAGGAGAGACCAGTCACTGGAGAAGGATATCATGTTTGGTAAGTTGGAGGGTCAGAGAAAAAGAGGAAGATCCTCAGCGAAATACATTGGCAAAGTGGCAGCATCAATGGGCTCAAGCATAGCAATGATTGTGAGGTTTGCACAGGACCAGTCAGTGTTTTATTCTGTTGTGCATAGGGTCACTATGAGTTGATACCGACTCAATGGCACTGAACAACAACAACAACAAGGCTTTCTACTCCTATAAAGATATATAGGCCCAAAAGCCCTATACAGACAGGACTGTAATGAATGGGAACCAACTCAATGACACACAGCAGCAGCATATTATATACACAGACACACACATACATACCACAAACAGGCATTTCTTAACATTTTAAGCCTTTCCAGATGACCCAATTCCAGTTAATGTTACTAAAACATCAAGAAAATTAAGTATTACAGATACAACCTCATACTCTTAAATGTATTTACTTGTTCTTAAAAAAAAAAAAAGATGCATCAGAGAGTGTCTGACTAGCTAACTATTTCCTCTCTTTCAGAATACAAAATATGTCTCCTATCTTTCACTCAATTGATGTTTTTTACCATGTGTAAAAAGATGGAAAGACTTAGGGTCTCTGGCCAATATAAGAGAAGGTGTGGCAATGTGTTCTATTTTTCCTTGCGGCTTAAAGTGCTAAGGACAAGGCCACTGATAGAGACATGTGTGAGTCTTTCAACTGTGAGTCATCTTAGGGGTGCCAGTAGTAATTGAGATGTTATGCCAAAGAATTATTAAGAACCAAAACATTAAAATCACTCCCATGTGATTGTGGAATTCAATCTTCTTGACTTTTGAAGAAGAAATGCTTCCTTTACAGTTCCACCATTTTTGATGCCAGTAATTGCACACTGGATCAAAAGACTGATCAGGAATGGAATTGGACACCTGGAGATGATTTAAGAATAGCTGAGGTAACTAGACCCAGTCTTTGAAGAAGAACTCGATGGGGGAGGTCTTAAATGATCTTAAGTCTTGACCACAATTCCTTGGACACCACCACAGAAAAAGAAAACACCACTTGTGTTTACATGGCATCTGGAAATCCAGCTATGTCAGCTTGAATTGATTTTCACAGCCATTTTCACAAGTGATTTAAGTTGCTAATTAATTGGCAAATGTTCAATTTCTAGCCAGTCTAGTTATCTAAGACAAGAGAAACAAACAAATCAATGCAACCAGCAAAGAAAGAATTAGAGAATTCTTTTACTGTTCTGCGATATATAATCCTTTGCTTTACTGAGTTAAATAACGTAGCTATCATGGTCAAATTAGTTTTAAAGTAGGCATACTCCCTATTTTCTATATAGTCTTATGTTTTAAATCTGACTGGAGAAAAACTCCTAAATCCAAGGTCTTCTTGTAAAGATTTTAGAAGACAAATTAGATAGATGATAGATAGATAAGATAGATAGAGGACAGGTAGAATGTATATGATGTTGTAAAGTGCCGTCGAGTCTGCTCCAACCCATAGCAACCCTATGTAGGGTTTCTGAGGGGTTAGTGATGAGCTTAAACTGCTGACCTTGTGGTTCAAACTGACTTTGCAGTACAGCACAATAACCCACAGAGCTATACCAGGACTCCAGAATATATATAGAATTGCCTAAAAATAGATGCCAAGGTAAAAAAGAAAATACATATATTTTCTTTAAATCCCTCTTCTAATTTATTCATTTCATACATTTTATTTTAAAAAACAATCATTGTTTTAGGCATTGAGGACAGAATGGTGATTCAGAAAACAAAGTATTTTTCTCTGCCCTCATTGGTGCTTCTAGTCTAATGGAGGAAATTGCAAATATTTAGATAATCATATAATTAAATGCAAAATTGATAATGTGTCAAGTAACTAAAAATGAGAGAAAAATAGGATTTGAAATAGTCAAGGAGGTCAGGTAAGACTTCTATAAGAAGTAATACTTGAAGTAAGATCTGGAAGATAAATAGGACCAGCATTGAGAAAAAAGTAACAGGATCAGCATGCACAAAAGCTTGTTTAGTGTCCCCCAAAAGATATGTTGCAGCCCTATCTCCATCCTGCCATACTGAATGGTACTACTTGAAAACAGGGTCATTGCAGATATAATTTGTTAAGATGAGACCCGACTCGCTTTATGACTGGTGACCTCACTAGGGGGAAACAGAAACAATGACAGTCATGTGAAGAGTGAGGCAAAGGCTGAATTTATGCTGCCACAAACCATGGCACATCTAAGGCGAGCAGAAACTGGGAGAACCAAGGCAATATCTTCTAGAAATTTTTTAGAGAACATACCCCGATAATAACCTGAAGTCGGACTTCTAGCTCTTCAGAACTATGAGAAGGTGAATTGCTTTTATCTTAAGTTACCAGATTTGTGGTCATTTGTAATGGCAAACCTAGGAAACAAACACAAAGACTATGGTGGGAGAAAGCAAAGAGAATATAAAGCAAAAGGAAGCCAGTGGAACAAAGAAGCTGTAGTTTAGGGTTTGAGGTAAAGCTGGAGAAGCCATGTTGAGTGGTTTGTGCATTTTAAGAACAATGAAAAGTCATTGAAAGAAGGTAAGCAAGAGGGTGGAATGGTCAGAATTACATTTTCTTAACATTTAGTTTGGATGCAGAATGGAGATGGAATTAAAAGAGCTCCTAATGTCTACAAGGAAACCAATTAGCAAGTCAGGAATAAGAAATAAACAATGGTCCTAAATGGTAGTTTGGATCAGGATGATATCAGTGGAAATGGATCAAAGGAAAAACCGCCAGTCCAGGAATTAGATTGGAAGAAGGAAAGGACATGTTGAATATGGCTATTAAAACATTGAATAGGCATATTCAAAGTAACTTCTTTGTGTTGCAGGAGGGAAAGAGAATGTAAACAACAGCAATCGTTACACAGTTAATCATGGATCATGACTCAGTGTCTTAGCTATTTAGTACTGTTATAATAGAAATACCACAAGTGGATGGCTTAGCAAACAGAAACTTTTTCTCTTATAGTTTAGGAAACTGTTATTGCTGTTTTCAAATGTTGTTGAGTCAGTTCTGACCCACAGTGACCTGTATAGGGTTTGAACCACTGAATTTGTGGTCAGTACAAGATCCTGCAGTGTCACACCAGGAGTCCATTTTGTGTAATAGTAGTGTAGTTAGTTATCCCCACCACTCATCTGTCAGTTTGTCATACTGTGGTGGCTTGTGAGTTGCTGTGATTCTGGAAGCTATGCTACCAGTATTTTAAATACCAACACGGTCACCCACTGTGGACAGGTTTCAGATGAGCTTCCAGATGAAGACAGATGAGAAAGGAGAGATGAACTACTTCCCAATATTTAGTCACTGACAACCTTATGAATAGCAAAGAAACACTGTCAGATATAGTGCTGATGAATGAGCCCCTCAGGTTGGAAGTCACTCAAAATGCAACTGGGGAAGAGCTGCCGCCTTAAAGTAGAGTTGACTGTGATGATGTGACTGGAGTAAAGCCTGTGGAAGTAAGGCCTTTGGAACCTTCATTTGCTAATGGGGGCACAACTCAAAATGAAGATAAATAGCTATAAACATCCATTAAGAATTGGAACATGGAATGTACAAAGTATGAATCAGGGAAAATTGGAAATTGTCAAAAATGAAATGGAATGCATAAGCATCAATATCTTAGGCATTAGTGAGCTGAAATGGACTGGTATTGGCCATTTTGAATCTGACAGCCACATGGTTTACTATGCTGGGAATGACAAATTGAAGAGGAATGGTGTTCTATTCATTATCAAAAACAACATATCCAGATAAGTCATGAGGTACAACACTGTCTGTGATAGGATGATATCCATACACCTACATGGAAGCCCAGTTAAAACCACTATTATTCAAATTTACGCACCAACCACTAGAGCCAGTGAGGATGAAATAGAAGAATTCTACTTCCGACTTACTGTTAGGAGGGACCAGTCACTGGAGAAGAATATCATGTATGGTAAGGTGGAGGGTCAGAGAAAAAGAGGAAGACCCCCAGCGAGATGGGCTTAAGTGTGGCAACAATAGTGAGGTTGCCCTGGACTGGGCAGTGTTTTGTTCTGTTGTGCATAGGGTCTCTATGAGTTGGTAGCAGCTCAATGGCACCTAACAACAACAGTGTAGTTATCCAGTAGAACTCTTGGGCAGGCTCCCTGGAATCAAATCTTAGCATTCAGAGTCTCTAGCTTTTTTATTTTGTTCATTCTATGCCTGACTTCTCATCAGGAGTAAGATTTGGAGCTGAAGCAAGAAATGAGGTGGATTCTGATTTGCAGTGGCCAATGAGTCGTGGCACAACCATTTTGAACATGAGTGGGCAGATAGAAGGTCATGAAGGCATTCCTATCATGGAGGTTTGAAGGATCGACTGAAATACAGGTGCAAGTATTCCTTTTTTTATGCTTTTCTTTCCCTCTGTCTACCTACCTCCACTCTGGGGACCAAAGTGGATGTCTGAAAGAGTGGACATCCTCAGAGAAGGTTGGGCTACACATACAGAAGGATCTGCACAGGGAGATCACTGTGGCAGAATCGAGGTAGGAGACTAGAAGTCCAAATTCAGACCACAAACTCTAGGGGAAGACCTCCTCTTTCTATAGCTTCTGGAGTGAGGTCTTTGTCCCATTTCAACATCTGTGGTTCTTATGTTCCTTGGAGATCTCTGAGTGCTTGGCATCATGAGTTTAGGAGGTTCTTTAGTGCTAGGACCCCAGATACAAAGGGCACATTCTACTCTCAGCATGTTTTTCTTGTGCGTAATAGGTCCTTCTGAGCTCTGTTAGTTTAATCTCTTTTTATCTCAAAAGAGATTGACTCAGGATACAACCTAATCCTGCAGATTGCATCCAGCCTCACTAACATCACAGAAGGATTTATAATGCATATGGTAATTACATTAAATCAGGACTGATAATATCAGATCACATCGTAAGGGTGATAACATCATTCCTAACTGCCACATACATCATTACATATCTGCCAAACCACTGAGAATCATTGCTCCATATATTGGGAGCGACACAATTTAATTCATGACAAGTTATAACACAAAAACAAGTGTCTCAAAAAAATTCCTTCCCATGTAAACTTTGTTGCTAATAATAGTTGAGGTAAAGCTAGACTGTAAAAGAGATCTCCAACATCATTGGGTGTTTTAGGTTCCAGAGCCCTTCTGGAGTTAAATCTGGAGGTGAAATCAAGTTAAAGCCGCAACAAAACCCCCTTCTAATTCAGATCTTAAAAGAACAAAGAGGCCAACCTCCCAGATGTGAAGTAAAACATTGGGAGTTAAGTTGAAAGGCAAAAACAGCTCTATAATCTTGTTGCAAGAAGGAAACTAAAACTAATTAAAGTCACACCCAGTTCCAACTTGGCTAGACTCATGATAGGAACTGGATTAAAAAAAATGTATATATACAACAAACCTTCACAAGCTGCCTGATAGAGGAAAGAGAATGCCCTTGTGTGCGAGAGAGGGAGAGGATAGTATAGTGTGTTGAGGAAAATAAAAAATATATTATTTACCTTAGTCTCTCCTATCTTTTTTTTTTTTAATGTATCATTGTGAATTATGTGATGGTTTACATAGAAGAACACTAGCTTTGCATTCATCCTATCATATATCGTTACATTGCCATGGTTACAACCCCTTCCATGCATCATCAACCAACCAAATAGTACACCCCACAAGCCTGCCCCCTGGTCATCAGCACACAGCCCTTTTCCCTCTCTGGGTCTACAGTTCCCAGCAGCTCCATCTCTCCATGTCATCGTCTCTGCCTCCATCTCTGGAATCACTATTTCTTTGGGTAGTGTCCCGCACTCCGCTCTTCTCCCTTGATGGTCCCAGGGCCCTCCGCTCCTGGACTCAAAGTCAACCACTCCCCTCCTTTTGCTACATAATCTCCTGTCTTTTTATATGAAAGGTTCAAAATACAATTAAAATTATGAGATCAGACATAAAGAATAAAAATGTGATTCATAATAATAAGAATAATAAAGTCAATACAGGCAGATTCACTGATGACTGGATATTGCAATAAGTAGACAAGGACTCTAAAATAATTATTTTAAATGTGAAAAGAATTTAGAGTAAAAATGCACAGAACGGGTGAACAGATGGGTAATTTCTTCAAAGGCATTAAAGCTTTAAAGAAGACCCAAAGAGAAATTTTAGAAGAATAATCATGATATTCAATGAATAAACTTAAGAGTAGACTGCAAACAAAAGAAGAAAGAATCAATAAAGTCAAAGGTTGTTGTTGCTAGGTGCCATTGAGTCAGTTTTGACTCATAGCAACTCTCTGCACAACTGAAGGAAACACTGCCCAGTCCTGTGCCATCCTCACAATTGTTGTTACTTTTGAACCCATTGCTGCTGCCACTGTGCCAATCCATCTCATTGGGGGTCTTCCTCTTTTTCATTGACCCTCCATTTTACAAAATATGATATCTTTCTCCAGGGACTGGTCGTTCCAGAATATAATGTCCAAAGATATGCCATCCTGCTTGCTAAGGGAGCATTCTGGTTGCACTTCTTCCAAGACAGATTTGTTTATTCATCTGGCAAATCATGGTAGTTTCAACTTTCTTTTCCAATGCCATAATTAAAATGTAGCAATTCTTCTGTTTTCCTTATTCACTGTTCAACTTCCACATTCATATGAGGTGAAGTCAAAGGCCGATAAATTGAAAGTCAAAGTGAAGGTCAAGAAAGGAAACAACTTGTAAAGCTGAATACAACATTGAGACATGTGCATTAATATCAAATGATACTTGGAACCCACAGCATATATTCTCTTTCCAAATTGATCCCAATTCATAACCAACAATAAGATGATGGTTAGGAAATTCTTGAATATTTCAAAACCATGCCACACATCTTCAAATAAACGAGTCAAAGAAGAAATGACAGCAAAATTTACAAAATAGTTTTTACAGAATAACAATGAGAGAACAACTTGTCAAAACTTGTAAAATGCAGTAAAAGCAGTGCTTTGAGAAGAGTGATGGCAGAAAAGCAGAATGGCTTAAAACCAAAAATAAGAGTCATAAAGACTGAAGAAAAAGAAACAAAACTATCTTTAATAATAGACTATATAATTATACAAGGGAACTGCAAAAACTTTGTGCAAAAATTTCACTATGTTTTAATTTAATTTTTCCATTAACTTTTTAAAGTGACCTCTTATGTGTAGACAATCCCAAAGAGTCAGAACAAATTATTAGAACTACTGAATGAACCACTCAAGGTTATAAGATAAAATAGCAATATATAAAAATCTACTATATTTCTCTAACTTAGCAATAAAAGAAATGGAAATATGATATTTTTAAAATATCATTTCCAATAGCATCAAAAATATCAAATATCTAGGAATATGTTTTGAAACATGTTGCAGTTCTCTACACTTTTAAACTATAAAAACGTAACAGAGATATTTCAAAAGATCTAAATCAGTGGAGAGATATACCATATTCAAAGATAAGAGGATTCATTATCTCCTCAAACTCATTTTTAGATTAAATATAATCACAATAAAAATTTCAACAAATTTCTTTGCAGAGTTTGTTGTTGTTGTCAGGTGCCATCGAGTCGGAACCGACTCATAGCGACCCCATGCACAGCAGAACGAAACAATGCTCGATCCTGGGCCAACCTCACCAC
>NW_006408811.1:720089-722431 GCF_000296735.1 Chrysochloris asiatica | reverse complement strand
CGCTATGGGTAGGAACCGACTCGACGGCACTTAACAACAACAACAGCAATCTAAATGTATTTATTTTTCTAAGGTCTTCTATATTCATTGCCCAGCTTTTATAAGCATACGAAGCTATGGAAAATAACTTGGCTTAGATAAGGAGCCCTAGTGTCATTGTAGGTCAGAAGTCCAATCCTACCAGCTGTTTCTCGGGAGAAGTGACTTTCTGCTCCCATAAAAATGTACAGCCTCAGAAACTCTAAAGAGGGTCCTTATAAGTTAAAATCAACTGGATGACAGTAAGTGAGTTTGGGTCAGGCACACCTTATTCATCAAACTGATATCTTTGCTCTTTAACACTTTAAAGAAGTCTTTTACAATAGTTTTGCCTCATGCAATATGCCATTTGATTTCTTGACCACTGCTTCCATGAGTATTGATTGTGTACCAAGCAAAACGAAGCCTTTGACAACTTTAATATTTTTTCTATCATGATGTTTTTTATTGGTCCAGTTGTGAGGATTTTTGCTTTCTTTACACCAAGGTGCAAGCCATACTGAGTGCTGTAGTCTTTGATCTTCCTAGTAAGTGTTTTTAGTCCTCTTCAATTCTAGCAGGCAAGAGTGTGTTAACTGCAGATTGCATGTTGCTAATGCCTCTTCCTCCAATCCTGATGCCATGTTCTTCATCGGGTATTCCAGCTTCTCAGATTATTATTTGCTTAGCATGCAGACTGAATAAGTACAGTGGAAGGCTGCAACTCTGATGTTCACCTATTCTGACTTTAAATCACTAGTGTCCCCTTGTTCTGTTTTAATGACTGCCTCTTGGTCTATGCACGGGTTCCTCATGAGCACAATTAAGTGTTCTGGAATACCCATTCACTGCTATCTTGTCCACAGCTTGCAAAAACCTTTGCATAGTCAATAAAATGCAAGTAAACGATATTTTGGTATGAGGAGAAACAAATATACAGTGGGGAAAAGAGGGTCCATATAGATACATATACATATAATGAATTGATTTGCAATGATATTTGATGTAAATTTAATGGTAAAATATCAATTGGATGTAATATCTGTAACATCAAAGGTTCTAGAACAACTAGATGTCTGTGTGGAAAAATTACTATTAATCCTTACATCATAGCATGCACAAAAATTAATCTGGAGTGAAATGCAAACAAATTTCTGAAGTTTTTTTTTTTTTTTTTTTAAAGATACAAGAATATCTTCATGATTTCTGTCTTAGTTTCTAGGGCTGTTATAACAGAAATACAACAAGTGAATGGATTTATTTTATTTTGTTGTGTTTTTTTAAATTTTTTATTGTGAATTAAGTGAAGGTTTACAGACCAGGTCATCAGTTTTCCATTCAACAAATCATACACTTCATTTCATCTCAGTTGCAATTCCCTCAATGTAATGTAACTTAGCTCATTACCTTCCAGTGTTTTTTGTCCCATTCTTCCTTCTTTCCCACCCTTCTAAATTTTCCCCTTAGGTAAATGCTGCCCCTGTTGCTGTTGTTGTTGTTGTTAGGTGCCATTGAGTCAGTACCGACTCACAGCGACCTTATGCACAGCAGAACAAAACACTGCCCGATCGTGGGCCAACCTCACTACTGTTGCCACACTTGAGTTCATCAATGCTGCCATTTAGTCAATCCTCATTGGGGGTCTTCCTCTTTTTCTCTCACCCTCCATCTTACCAAACATGATATCATTCTCCAGTGATTGGTCCCTCCTGACAATATATCCAAAGTATGAGAGGCAAATGCTGTCCTTATGTGGTGGCTTTAACACAAATATGTGTTCTCTCACAGTTTGAGAGGCTAGAAGTCTGCATTCAAAAAGCTGACTCTAGGAGTAAGTTATATTTCTCTGGGGGATGGTCCTTGTATCCTTTCAACATCTGTGAGGAGGCCTGCATTCCTTAGAGATCTGCATATCACTAGATATCAATCTTCCCCTGGGTCTAGGAGATTTTCAGTACAGGGATACCAAGTCCAAAGGATGTTCCAGTCATGGCTCTTCTTTGTTGGGAACACTCTCCTTGCTACTCTCTCTTATAAAATGTAAGGTAACGCAGACTACATGTCAGGGAAACTTCCCTTACATCTAAGTTGGAGCTGTGATCCGAGTAAGACTGTTGTATCCCAAGTCCCCTTACAATTGATTGTCTGATTACATCAGATCATATCATGGGGTTGTTGTTGTTGTCAGGTGCCATCGAGTTGGAACCGACTCATAGCAGCCCCATGCACAGCAGAATGAAACAATGTCCGATCCTGGGCCAACCTCACTACCGCCGCCACACTTGATGCCATCAATGATGTCACCTGGCTGATCCGTCTCGTTG
>NW_006408811.1:689629-711251 GCF_000296735.1 Chrysochloris asiatica | reverse complement strand
AAAAAAAACCTAAAGTGGATAATGAGAAATACTTTTAACTGATGGTATATGGAGGGGATTGTAATCAGTGTAATGAAACAAGTTATATGAATTGTTGAATATGAAACTGATGATGTGCCCTGTAAACTTTCACTCAATCCACAATAAAAACCTTAAATTAAAAAAAAAAGAATGAAGACCAGAAGAGTTGTGAGATGGCATCAAGAACATCATATAGGGAGAGGAACGATGTCAGGACTTAGACATCTTAGAGGACTAAGGTGTTCCTGACCCAAGCAATGGCATTTTCAATAATCTCATATGCATGTGTAAGCTGGACAGCGGATAAGGAAGACCATAGGTGAACTGATGCATTTGAGTTATGGTGTTGGTAGAGAATATTTAAATATTTAAAGTACCATGGACTGCCAGAAGAACAAAGAAATCTGTGTTGGAATGATCCTTGGAAGCCAGAATGGCCAGACTTTGTCTCTCATACTTCAGACATATTATCAGGAGAACCAGTCCCTGGAAAAGGATATCATGTTTGGTAAAGTGAAGGGTCATAGAAAAAGAGGAAGACACCCGATGAAATGGATTGGCACAGTGGCAGTAGCCATGTGTTCAAACGTAGTAAGAGTGTGAGGTTGATGCAGAACGAGGCAGTGTTCTGTTTTGTTGTGCATAGGATTACTATGAGTTGGTACAAACTCGATGGCACCTAACAACAGCAATAACATACACACAACAATGCCACCAGAGATAAGTTTGTACACACACTGTAAGAGTGAAGTCTAGCAGTCTGAGTATGTTTGTTTATTGCCCAAGCTGGCTGGAGAGAAATTTCTTAACATTTTCTTCATAGTGAAATCTAGTTTGGTGATCACACTCAAAGGGACAGAGGGACAGAATGAAGGAAAGATTTGGATTCTATTCAAAGCCTGCCTATGCCTGTGAATTTCTTTGTGTCTTTGGCTATGGTTCCTGATTCTATGCGCCTTAATTTCCTCATCTGTAAAATGGAAATGAACATTAAGAAAAATAACTTATGGAAAGCACTTAGTGTCTGGCACGTTGGCAATCCTCAATAATTAGCTGTTATAATTACTACTAATGGGGAGGAGATAGCTCAAGGGAAAGGAGTGGAAGTCGGCGTAACCTGAAACTGTCAAGAGGGAGATACTAGTGTTGGCAACCCACCCCATGTCACCTTTTCTGAATGTTTGAGTCTCAGAGCTTTCTTTTTGTATTAACTGAACCACCGGATCTTCCCTCTAGAGGTCTGATTCTAGATTGCTCTTTAACAACCACAAAACAAACAAGCAAATAACACCACCGCCAAGGCTCAGAATGACTACCTGGATTTTCCATCACCTAGGCACTGCTCTGAAGTCCTGGTGTGGCACTGTGGGTTAATGCACCGGATGCATAGTTGTATTGTATGGCCCTGTACAGGGTTGCTGTGGGTCAGAACCGACTCAACCACAGTTCACAGTAAGAGAAAGGAACTTCTCTGGAGTCCTGGGGTGGCACAGTAGGATAAGCACTAGACTGCTAACCACATGGTTGGTGGTTGAAACCCACCATTCACTCCTTGGAAACCCTTTATAGGGCCACATTGAGTCAGAACTGACTCAGTGGCACTTAACAACCTCAGACACTTCTGTATATGTAGTATTTTAGGATAACAGAGACTGTCCCAATCAGGCCACTTCAAGTTTCATTTCTTCAGAACATACTTATAACAATAGATGGACTGTTTCTGATCATTTTTCTAAACTTCAGTTTAGCACCTCATGGTTTTTCCACCCCAAGATCCTGTCTATACCTCTGTGTACTTACTTTTGTTCTTTGTCCACTGAACTTATCTTCTTCCTTATGTCAGCATTTAGTTCTTTTTTGAAATTTGAAGATCATTTCATTAGAAGTGAGATATAATCCAGACCTACAAGTAATACTTTCCTGATATTATAATGTTGTATCATGTCATGTCACAGAGATCTTTTTGTTCATCTGGTCAACCTCATTCTTCTCACTGCCTTCATGTGCTACTCAGCTCATCACATCCATGCTTTGAACTTTGTTACCTCACAGGGGTGCTTAATGCATGGATATGGTTTCTATTTTTAGGTGGATTCTAACTCATAGAAAACCCATGTGACACTGTAGAATTGCCCCATAGGATTTTCTTGACTGCAATCTTTATGGAAGCAGATCGCCAGGTCTTTTCCCCCTCAGAACTGTTAAGTGGGTTCAAACCACAAACCTTTCAATTAGCAGTCAAACACTTGGTTATGCTAGTGTTTAATGAGCTCAAATGGAAAAAAAATTCTTTATTTGAATTAAATGTGTTAATATTTCTGTGCAAAGGGTAGATAGTTGAAAGGGAGATTTTTATCCCTTTCTGCTATCCTTCCAGGCCCCCTTAGCTACTATTTGAAGAACATATTTCCCCTTCCCACAACTGGTGTTTCCTGGCTTCTGGAATGGCAGACAATTTCCCTGATCATGTCATCCAAATGAATTTCTTTCTTAGTTTTCTCTACCAGCACCTGGAACCCTAACACCTGACATATTATGGGTTCTCAGTAGACGTCTGATAAGCTAATGCATGTCTACATATTTAAAAATAGTTAATATTCCCCCCTTAGCCACTGTGACCTGACTTTATATTTTTATTTCATTGGAGAGCATTTCTACTCCAGAACCTCAGAGAGCAAGCAGGTAGCAATACCCATGAGCTGGGTTGTTGTTGTTGTTGTTAAGTGCTGTCAAGTCGGTTCCAACTCATAGCGACCCTGAATAGAGTTTCAGAGGCTGTAAATCTTCACAGGAGCAGAAAGCCTCATCTTTCTTCCACGGAGCAGCTGGTGGTTTCAAACTGCTGACCTTGCAGTTTGCAGCCCAATTCGTAACCACTACGCTACCAGAGCTCCTTAGGAGCTGGGTTAATACAAAGTAAAAGGAAGGAACAAGCCTATGAAACTGCATTGCCCAAAGGCATTCAAATTCAAGAATGTTTTAACCACTAGGATTATTGAGGCTGAAATGGGCCTGCAGACCACCATTTTATAAGTCCTCCTTCAACCCTTTTTCTTGAACCGTTTCCAGATTTTCATCTCTCTCCCTGGAAATATTTTAGTTTGCCAGTGTCCCTCTTAAAGTTTGCTTAACAGAAGTCACATTTACATGGGGCCCAGAGTACGTGGGGCTGTTACCTTCTGTAGTTTGAATAGTAAATGGCTCTCCAAGCAGTCCAGAAGGCCTGAAATCTCTCAGCAGATGTCTTAACATTGTTGTTGGCTCCAATTGAGTTTGCAGTCAATATGTCTTTTTTCCCCATGAGCTGCTGACAAGCCACTTAATGATAATAATATTTATGAAACGGCCTAAACAAAGATCTCTGGCCTTGGAAGAATTCAGGCTATACATTTCTTGATGATGTTTTCCTTCAGCACAAATCTTGACAAGAACAGGATTCCCCAATTGTTCTGATCTCCCATAGACAAGTGAGGTGCAACCAATCAATCCAATCACAAAAAGTAATCTAATCAGTTGTCCTTACTGATGAAAACAATAAAACTGGCCAGAAGCTCCCACCCATAGCTGCATACTGGAATCATCTGGCCTCATCTCTGAGATTCTGAGTGACTCAGACTGGTATGGGGCACAGTAATCTGTCTTATCAATTTTCCCAGGAAATATGATTCATCCAAGGGCCTGAGTTTGTGAACCACTGTCTGAAAGAGCAGCATCAACATCATGTGGGAACTTACTACAAATGCAAATTCTTTAAATTCTGGCAGAGTTGCTGTCTAAGTGACAAATACACCTGGAAGTTTGAGAGCTGCCGATCTAGATCATGAACGGCAAGCTTTTTCCTTAAAAACACAGTGTGCAAATCTTTTAGGTTTTGCAGGCAAAGAGGCAAAATCGATGATATTATGTGGGTACCATCATATTGTTTAAAATATAACTATTAGAAAACATTCTTAGTTCATAGGCCATACAAAAATAGGAAGGTGATGGGTTGTACTTGGCCCCTGCAATGGATCCAGACAGTGCCTAACTATATTGGTTCAGCATCTGTAACAAACTCATGTTCATAACCTTCAAGAAACTCAGCTGTAGGTTCCCCAAGTCTCTTTCAAATATTATCTCTTCAGAAAAGTTTTACTTAACCTCTATGTAATGTTGGCTCTGTACTTTTATTTCCTTGTAGCACTGTATTAAAACTTGCTGTTTAGTTGGTCTGTCCCACCAGAAGAGCATGAAGTCAGAGACCTCACCAATTTTGCTAACTATTTTATTCTTAGAGCCTGGCACATATGACTTTGAACAATTATTCCACGAATAAGTGAATTTAAAAGAGATCATCAGAGATGCTTTCAGCTGTAAGGGAATTTAGATGTCATTAATCATAATCCCTTCAGTTTTTGGAAAAGCAACATAATTCCACACAGTGTCAATGATTGTCCCAAGTCTCTCCACCGGCATAAAACCCAGAATTAGAACTCACATGTGCAGGCTCCAATGTTTAACCTTTTTGCTACACCATTCCACCTCTTAAAAATACCTAAGCCCATCCTGAAACACTGTCACTGAAAACATAACATGTTACCCTTTTTTACAGAAGAAGGCCTGAAAATAAGCAGATATGTTAGAAATGTAAGTGTGGTTAGCACCTTTCCACAAAGCAGCCACAGGCAAGGTGAGTAGGAGACACCAGAACTTTTACAAAAGAAAACTTTAAAATGTATCAGGGATACATTGCCACAATTCAAGTTTATTTGGGGGAATTTACATCTTTTCCACAGGTTATTCTTAGAGAACTACTTTACAACTGGGAAGTTCTTGAGTAGTACAAGGGATTTGTGACTGGTTACAAACCAAAAGGTTGGCAGTTCAAGCCCACCCAGCTTCGGAAGAAGAGTCTGGCATTCTGCTTCCATAAAGATTGTTGTTGTTAAATACCTGGAGTCAGTTCCAACTCTTCGTAACACTTTATAGGGTTTCCAAGGAGTGGCTGGTGAGTTTGAACTGCCAACCTGCAATTCAAATCGACCTTGAGGTCGAATGCTTGTCCTACAGTACCACACCAGGACTCTTCCATTAAGATTGTAGTTACTGTTGCATGCTGTTGAGTTGGTTCCAACCCAGAGTGACCCTGAATAGGGTTTCCAAGGAGCAGCTGGTGGATCAGCCAAGAAAAACCTATAGAGCAGTTTTGCTCTGTTAACACATGGAATCATCATGAGTTAAAATCTACTTGAGGGGATGGACTTGGTTTGTTTGGGCACCTTACAACTACAAAAGACCAGAAAGACCGATTCTTATAATACCTATCCATTGATACAACCGAGGCTTGCACATGGCCTAAGCTCAGTTAATAGGACATTGTCTCCCAGAATTTTGTATCTCCCAAGCGATACAAGGGAGAGTGTATTAATTACTATTGTCGCATAACAAATTACCACAAACTTAGCATTTAAAAATAACACTCATCTATTAATTCACACTTCACTTTTATAGATCACAAGGAGCTCTGGTAGCGTAGTGGTTACAAATTGGGCTGCGAACCGTAAGGTCAGCAGTTTGAAACTACCAGGTGCTCTGTGGGAGAAATATGAGGCTTTCTGCTCCCGTAAAGATTTATAGCCTTGGAAACCCTGTACAGGGTCGCTATGAGTTGGAACTGACTCCACGGCACATAACAACAACAACAACAATAGATCACAAGTCCAGGATGCTGTGGCTGGGTTCTTTGTTTGGCATCTCACAAGATATTGGTCAGCTGCATTCTCATCTACTCTTCCAAACTCATTCAGTTACTTAATGTTGTAAGACTGAGTTTTCCATTTTTTTGTTGAATGCTGTCTGAAGGTCACTTTGAGCTACGCAATCCTTGCATACAGTCCCCTCCATCTTCAAAGCCAGCAACAGCTCTTAGCATCCTTCCTGTGTTTCAGATCTCTCTAACTTCCCATTCTGCCCTCTTCTGTTGCCTTTAAAGGGCTCATGTGATTACATTAGGCCTGCCAGGATAATCTCTAGATCATAAAGTCAGTTGACTTTAGACTTTAATTGCATCTGCAAGATCCTTTCAGAGCTAGACCTAGAATAGTACTTGATTGAATAAGTGCTGCTGCTGCTGGTGATGCTATGCCATGGACTCGGTTCTGACTCAGAGCGACCCTGCATAGAGTTTTCAAGGCTGTAAATCTTTATGGGAGCAGAAAACCTCATCTTTCTCCTGTGGAACGGCTGGTAGGTTTGAACTGCTGACCTTGAGGTTGGGTACCTGTAGAATGCTGTCTCCTGTATATAGACAACACCTGAAAGTCTTCTTTATTACAGAGAAAGCATCTCTACCACTCTGTTTAATGAAGGAGTTAGCCAGAGTGACTTTTCCTTCACTTCCTGTGTTTCCTGGATTCTTCTCATTCATTTGGCTCTCATCAAACCTGATGACTTCCAATATAAATGAATAAATTCCCCATGTACCTAACATTAGCCAGAATCTGCTTATCTTGCTTATAATCAAGCTCCAATAAATGTCCAACAATTCAGCACAAAACCAGGGTTCTTATGGGCTGCAAGTAGAGTAGGGAACATCAGAGGTACCTGGGAAACTTTTCTAAACCACCTGTTCCCACCCCCAAAAATAAGACATAATGGAATTTTCTTTTTGAATGATAGGAAACGAAAAAAATGATCCCTGTGGTGAAATCAAACTAGTCAATTTAAACAAAGCCCTATTCTAATTTTTATAAATAATTTTAGAATGGTGTTTAAATTTCAAAATGAATGCACTAGACAAAAGCTGAAGTTAAGTTCACTCTAGTCAAAAAGTGAAAAAAATGTCAATTTTTTTTTTTTTTTTGCATTTCATATGATGATTGTATTAAATTTAACTTTGTGTTTTCAAAAACAGAATAAATTCTTCCTACAGACTCAGGCAGGCTACACAAGTCTCAAATTTCAAATTTTGTCCCTGAAGTAGTTAGTGTACAAGGTCACCATTCAACATAAAAGGTAACATGGGTAGGGTTTGTGGGTTGGAATACTAGAAGCATACATGCATCCACGTACTTCTTCCCAATGCAAAGTTTCCTCCCAGGGATTTCATTGTTATATAGGGTGATAGGAGTCGTGGTGTGGTGCTGTAGGATAAGCACTAGACTGCATGGTTTGTTAAACCCACCAGCTGCTCCTCGGAAACCCTATGCAGGGTCACTTGAGTTGAAACTGACTCGATAGCACTTAACAACAATAGGGTGAAAAGTCTTGCTCAACTCACTTGAATCTATCTGACCACAGATCCCAGTCGGTTAATTACCTTCTAACCTAGGAATCAGTTTTCTAACCCTAGACAGATCCAAGGACTACAACTCACTGTCCTGGATTGGACAAGGTGGTTGGCATGAATTCTTTTGACTACTAGGCTAAGCAGTCAAAAAATGCACAGAAAAAAAACCACATCAGCACCCTCTCTCCCTAAACCTTGATTTTGTTTATAGACAGCAAACTTTATGTGGAAAAATGCGCTTTAGCCAGCCTCTTCAAGCAGCGCTGGGACAGCTCTCTCCTCCTTTGTTGAACTTAGCTTGGAAAAAAGTATCACAGAGTGAGGAATGGCTGGCACTGGGCAGAACATGCTGTATATTTCCAAAGTCTACTCCAGCATAAACAGACCACGCTTATTATTTAGTGAAGAGCCAGGAACCTTCCTGCTTGTAGAAGACATAAGCCACATCCAGCAAAATCGGGAAACAGATTGAGTGCATTCTTTGTACCGGGCTTCCTTCTCTTCTGTGCTGCATCCACCCTTTCAAGGACTTCTCTCCCACTGTCTTTGGATACCCAGGGCTCTCACATTGCTCTGCATACCTCCAGGCATCCTAGATTATGGAGTGTAGCATTGAGTTCCAGGATGCAGTGTTTTGTACTTTTGAGATATCAGTAGAGCAGCTAAGGAAAGGAGAAGAAGATATTTTCTACTCTGAGCTCTTAATTAGTAAATGCAAGAAACATTTGAGCAGTATAGAGTTGAAGCATTCAGTCTCTATATCAAGACAGACTGTGTTTGAATGTAACTTCAGCAATATATTTGTCAGGGAGAATGCTATAATTAAAAGCATAAACTCCCAGATTTCAGAGACTAAACATAACGCATGTTCACTGCCCACTCAGGCCACAGTAGAATGTGCTTCTGGCCACAGGCTGTGCTCCACACAGTTCTTCAGGGACCCAGGCTTCTCCATCTTATGTCCATACCTTTCCCCAGAGTCTTGGAATCAACAGGTCCAGGAAGAGACATCATAGTCTGTTGTTGTTGTTGCTAGGTTCCATCTAATGGATTCTGACCCATAGCAACCCTATACACAACAGAATGAAACACTGCCCTAACCTGGGACATCTGTGGTCTTTTCTTGAGCAATTGTTGCTGGCACCATGTCAGTCCATCTCATTGGGTGTCTTCCTAGTTTTTCCTGACCCTCCACTTTGCCAAGCATAATGTCTCTCTCCAGGGACTGGTCCCTCCTGACAACATGTCCAAAGTACAAGAGACGGATTCTCATTTCTAAGGAGCATTCTAGCTGTAGTTCTTCAGATTTGTTTGATTTTCTGACACAATGCTTTAAAAATTCTTTTCAAACACCACAATTCAAATGCATCTACTCTTCTAAGATCTTTCTTATTCATGGTCTAATTTTCACATGCATATGAGTCAATTAAAAATAGTATGGCTTGAGTCAGGGGTACCTCAGTCCTCAAACTGACAACTTTGCTTCTTTAACAGTTTTAAGAGGCCTTTTGTAGCAGATTTGCTAAATGCATTATGGAATCAGCAGGTCAAGGAAGAGAGACCATGGTCTTCTTGTTGGTGTGTGCCTTTGACTCAGTTCTAACTCAAAGTGACCCTGTGCAGAGTTTCCAGGGAGCAGCTGGTGTGTTTCAACTACCGACCTCGTGGTTAGCAGTGCAGTGCTTATCTTACAGTGTCACACCAGGACTGGAGACCATGGTCTAGAGGTGTGTGTATCACTGTCGCCCACCATCCCTGTGATCGGTGCTCAGTCAAATGCTCTCACATAGCTGTAAGAGAACAAGGAAATGTAGTCTAGATATGAGTCCAGAGGGAAATGGGAATAGTTTGATGAATAACTAGCTTTCCTATACCCTAGCCTTGAGAAACTTACTTAACTGTGCTTTGGCTTTTTCCTGTATGAAACAGGAAAGATAAATTAGTATGCATAAAGCACCTAGGTCAATGCCTGGCATCTAGCAAGCTCTCTGTAAATAGTAGTCTGTTATGACTACTATTGTCATTCTCATTGTTACTACTATTAATTGAATTGAGGCCTGAACTCAGAAGCACCACCACCCTCCCAGCCTTTCTCCTCAACTCTTCTATGAGATGGGCTGACACGGTGACTACATCAATGGACTCACACAGCAATGATTGTGAGGAGGGCGCAGAATCTGAACAGACTCAAGGGCACCTAACAACAACCTCATCTCAGCAGTTGATTGACTTAGAAAGCACTTATCTTACTTGGACAAATGCTTTCTTTCTTTCCTTTTAATTTTTTTTCAAAATACTTCCCCATCTACTACCTCGCTCAGTCCTCACAACCCTGCAAAGTAGGCAGAGAAAAATCACCCCTGCTGTTCTTATTTTAGACATGAGGTTCAGAGAGGATGCCTGCCCTCCCACCCACAGCTTCTAATCCCTGCTCTGCCTGTCCTCCAGATCCTGTTCTAGAAGAACCACCCCTGCCCTGTGCAGGAGATGCTTTACTCCCAGCCTGATTTGAAACTCATTGTATATTATATTACCATAGAAATAATAATACAACAAGTGTTGTGTAGTATTAATTACTCCTATTAATATTAATCTTCAGGTAGTCCATGGGTAAATTAGGATTTTCTGGATGGATGTTGGGGACTCCAATTCTGCATTTAACATATTATTTCCCTGGGAAAACAACCTCTAATCATTCAAGAAATAAACATATGAATGAACTTTTGGAATATGACTCTGTTTATAAGAGGGGATTTCCTGCGTGAGTGCTGACACCAGGGCTGGCCTTGGGCACAGCTGGGAGGCAGTTAGAGTTTGTCTTTGGTCTCCTTCCCATTCCCTGGGTTCCGGGGCTCATCCTTCTGCAGCCGATCTGTTTTCTTCATCATTGCTTATACTGAATAAGTAGGACAGAAGTAGAAGCCAAATGATCTAGCTATCTGACTTGGCTCTGCCATAACAAGTTGTGTCCTCAGATAAGTCTTTTTCATTTGGTATTCTACACTGTGACTCTGCTGGGTATGATGAGCTCATGGTAAATTGCTTTTCAGTTAAATCCTTTCTCAGTCTACTCTCCAGAGGGTCTCCTTGTCAGGTGCCTAAGAACCAAGCCTCACAAAGCAGGGTTTCCTCTTACCCTAAGTAGCTGTTCTGCACTCTTAAAGAGAGACCAAAGTGACTCCTAAGCTTTCAACACACAAAGGAATTTGTCACTAATAGTGGGAGTTCAGGCACAGAGCCACTTTAATGAAGAAACCTTTGAGGACAATGGGCCCCATCCATTACCCTTTAAATCCTATCAATTGGGAAACAGCACACTCTCCACCCTCTCACCAGCCGGCCTGGTATTATGTACCCAGCCAACCATGGCTAGAGAAGGAATGTTTACACAGGCTGGAATGATTGGGGTAACTGGAGCCACGCAGAGTTCAGTTGGAGAGAGTCATTTGATCACAGATATTGCTCCTCAAAACCCAAATCCCTTAGAGGGCAAATAATTTCAGCTGCCTGAGCTGGTGCGCTTTACAATGCAGTTGGTACAGAGCCTCCTGCCCAGCCACAAGCACGATCCACTATCCCCAAGGGCAGCAGTGACCCTCACAGAACCTTTTCTCCCTGACCTTCACACTGGCCAATCATGCTCTCCTGAAACTAGATACTGTGAGGCCAGACTTGTGCATAGCAAAGGAGACCGCCCCAGCTCACTAATCCAATGAAAGGATAGCTTTACACAGGGCACATAGCGTTCCATTCAGCCCATAATGCCTGCATGTGTCTGGGGGCGGCATAGCAGTTAAATACCCAAGACAAATCTAAGCCTGCTGAGCAGTCCACCCACTCTTGTCAACCCTAAGCAAAATAAGTTGTCTAGTGTAGCATGAAACAAACTAATAGTCCTAAGACCTATGGTTCCGTCCAATTTCTATAACTTGCTTACTAGGCAACCTTGTACAAGTCACTTAAATTCTGAGGAAACGTCTGGGCTTAGGATTCTATGAAAAGGACCAACACGTCGTTATGCCTTTCCTCACTTTTATTATTTTCTTTCCAAAAGAAGGTTAGAACGAAATTTAAAACAAACATTAGATACCTTTGATCTTTCAGTCCCTACCTCCACTAACCCAAGAAGGCAAATATTATCCTAATTTTACAAATGAGAAAACAAAATTTCAGAGAGGTTCACTAGTTTCCAATCACACTGCAGTGAATGTAGGGCTGTATCCCAACTAGCATCTACACTCTTTCTGTTATTCCTGGGTCCCAAACCCATTTTCAGTTCTCCTATATCACAGACACCTGTGTTTAAGAACACAGATTCCCAGACTTCCCCTCAAATCCATTCAATCAAAAGCTTTGTGGATTGAGCCTGAAAATCTGTCTTTTTTTTCAACAAAGTTTGGGAAACCACTATGCTGTGCTGCGTTGCCTTCTCTCATTCAAACCCCAGCAGTTAAAAGAGGGATCCCTTGAAATAAGTTCTTTGTTATGGTGACAAGACCCAGCACAGCACATGTTCATAAAACACCTTGGACTGATGACTTCATGACATTCATTTGGGCCTGAAAAGTGAACTTGAACTTCCAAACAGTCTCTGGGCTCCGGAAGTTCATAAATAGTTTTAAATCTTGTATCACTTAATGAAGACGTCACTCTGTACCACAGTCTATACCATGATCAAAGTAGACCTTCAACTAGAACTGGACAATTATGACTTTATAGAACAAGTCTTTTTAATATTGATTTGATCCATTTTACGTCTCTACACTATCTAATAGTAGTTCCAGGGTCAACACCAGTTTTACTGTTTATTTGATCCTGACTCATGATGAGTCTGTGTATGTCAGAGTACAACTGTGCTCCCGAGGCTGTTCAACAGCTGATATTTCAAAAGTCAGTCACCAGAATAGCACTTCCATTAACACTGAGATAACTGAAAAAAGCACAAACTTCATTGGTTTACAGTTTCTCCCAGCATTCACTCCATTTATTCTGATCACATTCTCCTTTCCTTAGGATTGAGAAGAGGTCAGGCTGTAGTTTGTATTGCAGTGCACTGAATTTACTTACCTAAACCACAGGAGATGCCACTATACATGTACCAGAAAGACTGAACTGAATCTGCCATAGCTGGCATAAAGTAAGCAAAAGTCCTCACAGTTGGACCAATAAACAACATCCTGATAAATGAAGAAAATACAGAAGTTGTCAAGGATTTCATTTTACTTGGATATTCAATCAATGCCTATAGAAGCAGCAGCTCAGAAATCAAAGGACATATTGAATTTGTTTGTTGTTGTTGTTAAGTGCCATTGAGTCAGTTCTGACCCATAGCGACCCTGTATAGGGTTTCCAAGGTTGTAAATCTTTACGGGAGCAGAAAGCTTCATCTTTCTACCACAGGACAGCTGGTAGTTTTGAACTGCTGATCTTGAGGTTAGCAGCCCGACTCATAACCACTATGCTACCAGAGCTCCTTATTGCATTTGGCAGATAACTGTAAAAACCGTGATGAAGTGTTAAAGAGCAAAGATGTCACTTTGAGAGCGCAGGTGTGCCTAACCCAAGTCATGGTGTATTAAATCACCTCATATGCGTATGAATGAATAAGTAAGGGAGACAAAGAAGAATTGGCAAAGAATATTGAACATACCATGAAGAATGAACAAATCTGTCTTGGAAAAAGCACCACCGGAATGCTTCTTAGAAGTGAGGATGACCAGACTTGGTCTCATGTAATTTGGACATATTATCAGGAGGAAACAGTCCCTGAAGAAGAACATCATGCTTAGCAAAACATAAGGAGGCTTCAAGAACTTCATGGAAAAATTCCATTATCTCTTCATTCCATTTTTCTATGGATTTTGTTAAGCCCACTTATAGAGTCAGTGAAAAAGAGAAAGACCCTCAAAAAGATAAAATGGCACAATAACTGCAACAATGTGCTCAAATATTGTACCGATTGCGCAAGACTAGGCAGTGTGTTGTTCTGTTGCATGTAGGGTCACTGTGAATCAGACCCAGCATTTTGACAGCTGACAAGTAACTAAAGCTAAAGAAAGTTTCTCTGAATACCAGAAGTTTGAACTCATCAGGGGCTTCATGGGAGAAAATATCTGGCAATCTGAACCCTAAAAAATGACAGTCTTGGAAACCCTATTGGGCGATTCTATCATATAAGGTCATTCTAATATGGAATGATGGCACACAAGAATAACTGCAGGATTCATTAATTCAACTCTCAGGAACAAAGTCTGTTGTTGTTTTTAGGTGCCATTGATTTGGTTCAGACTCAGTGCAACCTTACAATGCACAACAGAATAAAACACTGCCTGGTCTTGAGCCATCCTCACAATCCTCGTTACACTTGAATCCAGTGCTGCTACCACGATGCCAATTCATCTTGTTGGGGATCTTCCTCTTTTTTGCTGACTCTCCACTTTATCTGACATGATGTCCTTCTCCAGGGACTGGTCTCTTCTGATAATACATCCAAAGTATGAGAGACAAAGTCTCATCATCCTGGCTTCTAAATCCTAGAAAGCACTAAAATGTTTATAGCTCCACTACTTGTATTTTTCTTTAAAATACAAGTATAATTTAAATGTAGTAATGAGAAGCCTGTACAGAGATCAAGAGGCAGTTGATCAAACAGAACAAGGGAAGACTGAATGATTTAAAATCAGGAAAGATAAATGGAGCAGACTGAAGGTGTCAAAGACTTAATTTTGCTTGCATCCACTATCAACACTCACGAAAGTATCAGTCAAGAAATCAAATGACATATAACCTCGGACACATCTGCTACAAGAGACCTCTTCCAAGTGTTGAAGTTCCAAGTGTTGAAGAGCAAAGATTTCAGTTTGAATACTAAATTGTGCCTGATTCAAGCCATAGTATTTTCAACAACCTCATATGTATGTGAAAGTAAGGCAATGAATAAGGAAGACCATAGAAATATCGATGCATTTGAATTATGGTGTTGGAGAAGAATATTAAAAGTAGCATGGACTGCCAGAAGAACTAACAAATCTGTGTTGGAAGCAGTACAGCCAGAATATTCCTTACAATCCAGGATAGCAGGACTTTGTCTCCCATACTTCAGACGTATTATCAAAAGGAACCAGTCCCTGGAGATGGATCTCATATCTGGCAAAATGGAGAGTCAACTAAAAAGAGGAAGACCTCTAAAGAAATGGATTGACACAATGGCAACAACAATGCGTTCATACATGACGATTGTGAGGAGGGCACAGGACCAGGCAGGGTTTTATTCTTTTGTGCATAGAGTTGCTATGAGTTGGAACCGACTCAATGGCACCAGCAACAACAACAATAGGAACTTGTGCACAAGGTCACTATGAGTCTGTACTGACACAACATCACCTAACAACAGCAACACAACTCTAATAACTACTACGATGTATTTCTCTATTCTATTATTGAAGGTATTTTGGTAGTTATACTTTGCAGGTATTTTGGTTGTTGTAGCAACCTTGTACACAACAAGTTCTTTTGTTGCTGTTATTATTATTAGGTGGCATGTTATTAGGTGATTATTACATCATAGCATATGTATTCATGGAGTCCTGGTGTGGTGCTGTGCGTTAATGTGCTGGACTGCAAGGTCAGTTTTAACTGCAAGGTTGGTGGTTCAAACTCACCAGCCATTCCTCGGAAACCCTAAAATGGGTCACTATGAGTTGGTACCAACTTGATGGCACTTAATAATATGTATTCATGAGAAGGAGTCATGGATTAGATGTCGGGCTGCTAAATGCCAGGTTGACATATAAAACCCACCAGCTTCTCTGTAAGAGAAAGGTGAGGCTGTCTGCTCCTGTAAATATTTAAGGATCATGTGGAAACAATTAGTCCAATGGAGATGCAAACATCAGTCTCTATAACCCACAGACCAGAAGAACTAGAAGGCACCTGGCTACCACTACCAGCTGCTCTGAAAGCCATCACAATAGAAGAGTCTGGGTAGAGTAGAAGAAAAATGTACAGCAAAACTCAAAATCATCTTAAAAACCCAGATGAGGTGGAATACACAAAAATAAAACTGGCCACATCTGTGGGAGGAGACAGTGGAAAAGCTCCATATCATCAGCCAAAACCAGGCCAAAGACAAACTGTGGAACAGAACATCAATAGCACATATGCAAATACAGACTGAATCTGAAGAATATTAAAACACATCTCTGAGAACCAATATTTGTTGCTGTTGTTAGGTACCGTGGATATGATTGTGAATATGGTGGTGGTGGTGGTGTACTGTAGAGTCATTTCTGACACATAGTGACCCTGCATAGGGTTTCCAAGGCTATAAATCTTTATTGGAGCATAAAGTTTCATCTCTTTCCTGCAGAACAGCTGGTAGTTTCAAACTCCTGGTCAGCAGCCCAACTCATAACCACTGCACTACCAAATACCTTGAACATATCCTACCTGAATTTAGAGAAAATCTCAAGAACAGATTTGATGCATTAGACACTAATGATCAAACACCAGGAGAGTTGTGGAACATCAAGAATATCATACAGGAAGAAAGCAACATGTCATTAAGAAGACAAGAAAGAAGGAAAATAGATGTCAGAAGGAACTCTGAAACTTGCTCTCCCAAAATAGTGATGATAAAGCAAAAGGAAGAAATAAGGAGGCTTAAGAGCTGAACAGAAATTTCAAAGGGCATCTGAGAAGACAAAGTCAAGTATTATAATGAAATATGCAAAGACCTGGAGTAAAAAAAAAACCAAGAAAAAACAAAAGGAAGAACATGCTCAACATTTCTCAAGCTGAGAAAACTAAAGAAAAAATTCAATCTTGACTTGTAATATCAGATGATTTTATGGACAAAACATTGAATGATGCAGAAAACCTCAAAATAAAGGTGGAAGGAACACAGAGAGTTACTGTACCAAAAAGAAATGGTCAACATTCAGCCATTTCAAGAGATATCATATGAAGGAAAAAGTCAGAGGTACATTGGCAAAGAACAAAACTCTAGGAACTGATGGAATACAAATTGAAATCTATCAACAAACTGATACAGTACTGCAGACATTCACTTGTATGCCAGGAATTTTGTAAGAGAGCTACCAGGCCAACTGATTGAAAGAGATCCATGTTTGTGCCCATTCCAAAGAGAGGTGACCAAACGGGATGCAGAAACCATTGGACAATATCATTATTATCACATACAAGTAAAGTTTTGTTAAAGATAATTCAAAAGTGACTGCAACAGTACATCGACAGGGAGCTGCCAGAGATTCCAGCTGGATTTAGATTAGGACATGGAACTAGGGATATCATTGCTGACTTAAGATGGATCTTGGCTAAAAGCAGAGAATATCAGAAAGATGTTTACCTGTGCTTTATTGACTATGCAAAAGCTTTCAACTGAGTGGATCATGACAAGTTACAGCTAACATTGAGAAGAATGAATGCTCCAGAACACTTAAGTGTGCTCATGAGAAACCTAAACCAGGAAGCAGTTGTTTGAATAAAAGGAGGGAACAATGAATGGTTAAAAATTAGGAAAAGTGTGTGCCAGGGTTGTGGTCTTTGGCCTTTAGCGTCTAATTCATCAACTCTGTTCTTCAGAAGATCTCTAGATTCAAGTGGGATGTGTGCAATGTCATATTTTGACACTTGTGGACTTTTTTTCATTTTCTTCAGATTCAGCCTGAACTTGTATATGTTCCACAGTCTGTCCCTGACCTTGATTTAGCTGATGATATGGAGCTTTTCCACAGTCTCTTTGCACAGATGTAGTCAATTTGATTTCTGTGTATTCCATCTGGTGAGGTCCATGTGAACAGTCATCTTTTATGTTGTTTAAAAATGGTATTTGCAATGAAGAAGGCGTTGGTCTTGCAAAATTCTATCATACGATCTCCAGAATCATATTATCACCAAGTTATTATTTTCTAACTACTGATCATGCCTCTTGGTTTACAATATGTACATTCCAATCATGAGTAATTATCAATACACCTTATTGCATGTTTGATAAATTTCAGACTGAAGAAGTTGATAGAATTGTTGAACGTCATCATGACTAGCTTTCGTGATTGGTGTGTAAATTTGAATAATTGTGGTATTTACTGGTCTTCCCTTTAGGCATAAGGACATTATCCTTTCACAGACAGCATTGTACTTGAAGACAGATCTGGAAATGTTCTTTTTCAAGATTAAATGTCCCACCATTCCTCTTCAGTTTATAATTCCCTGCATAGTGAAACACATGATTGTCAGATTCAAAATGGCCAATACCAGTCCATTTCAGTTCACTAATGCCCAGGATATTGATCTCTATGTGTTTCATTTAATTTTTTTACAAATTTCTGTTTTCCTAGATGCATACTACATACTTTTCATGTTCCGGTGTTTACAGTTGTTTCTCTTCATTTTGTGTTGTGCCCCATCAGCAAATGAAGGTCCCAAAGGCTTTACTCCATTCACATCATCACAGTCAACTCTACTTCGAGCAGGCAGCTCTTCTCCTGTCATATTTTGAGTGCTTTCCAAACTGAGGGGCTCACATTCCAGCACTATAACTGACAATATTCTGGGGCTCTTCATCATGTTTCAATATTCGATATTCTGCTTCTATCTGACAGTATTATACTGTTATTCTTAAGGTTTTCAGGAACTAAATATTCAGAAGGAGTCCGTCTCTCTTTCTTTCTAGTGCGGAAGCTGAGTTGAAACCTGCCCACCATGGGTGACCCTGCTGGTATATACCAGTGGCATAGCTTTCTGAATCAGAGTAACACACAAGCTACCACAGTATGACAAATGTACAGACAAGTGGTGGCCAAAAATGAAGAAACTAAAATCCTTCATCTCAACTGCCACAGACTCTATTATTTACAGCAAGAGGTAAGGTCCTTAATGTTAATAAATTCCCTCTCAAATAGAGCAGAGGAGAGGTAAGAGTATGACTCTCTAGGATACTGTAGACCTGTTTATATATCTATAGAGAATTGTATCTTAGCAAGGGTTTACAGGTGCATGTGTCTTACCTGGTACAGGTGGTGCTGGGACTCTCACTGAGGTGTCAGTCACAGAGAGAAGTACAAGCCATTTGAGATGTGATAAGTGCCAAAGATCTTAGAAGAGGACTATTGTGGTGAATTCCCACTGCTGAGAATGCCTACAGGAAGTCCTTACCAATGGGTGAAATCACATTAAAGTTTAGGCCATGTTACTTATAAAAGCAAACTCTTTTAGTGTCCATCTGTCACCTGCAGGGAGTGCAGTGGTTCTACAGGATAAGCACTAAACTTCTAACTACAAGGTCAGCTGCCCAGAGAGAGAAAGATGAAGCTTTCTGTTCCCATAAAGATTTATAGCCTCAATGCTCATATAGGGTCACTATGAATCAGAACTAACTATTGTTGTTGGTAAGTGCCATCAAGTTGGTTCTGATTCATAGCAACCCTGCATAGGGTTTCCAAAGAGCAGCTGGTGAGCTTGAATCACCAGCCTTGTGGTTCAAACCGAACTTGCAGTCCAACACATTAACCCATAGCACCACACTGGAACTAACAAGAAGGTACAACTGCCACCTACAAGACTTCAACATCACAAAGAAGTTGTTTCCAGGAGACACCAGAACAAGCAGTGAATTAGAGGCTCACAACCAAGAATCTCATTACTTTGACACTATAGCCTTCCTGATTGAGCTATCCTCAACATCCAAAGATAGACTACATAGACATTGCTGTTGTTTTTAATTGCTATGACAATCTGATGCACAATGGAATAAAATGCAGACTGGTTGTGCACCACCCCCATGATGGGATTTTGATCAAACAATTGTGATACATAGGATTTTCATTGGCTGATTTTCATGCCTTTCTTCCTAGTGTGTCCAATCTTAGTCTGGAAGCTCTGCTGGAAACTGTTCAGCATTTTAGCAACAGGAAAGCCTCCAATGACAGATAAGTGGTGGTTACACATGATGTTTGATTCCATTGGCCAGGAATGGCCAATGACTCTCCCACATAGAAGGTGAGAATTCTACAAGTGAATCACTACAGCCCACAAAGAGTTGGTGTGGCTTTAAATGCATATGGAGGGGGACCATAGTCCTTGTCATTAGGAAACCAGGGACACTGTTGCCCAGAAATCCTGCATTAAGACTCCAGTATGCAAAACACCAACCATTCAACTTGCAATGGTGACTGAGCCTGGAAAGGTTGGGTTAAATCCACCTGTTTCCAACTCTTTGACCATGACCCATAAAAAAGAAATGCATTTTACACTGAAACCCAATACACACATCTACCAAATCTAAGTAGTCCACAAGTGAAAGATAGACCATTTGTTACAGCTCAGAAAGAAAGCAATGTTGTAAGACCCATCTTGATTTCAGAGATTTATTATGGAAAAAAAATTTTTTCTAATGGAAAAAAAAATCCAACAACAATACTAAATTTTATTATGTATAATCCACTTTGATATTTTCTACTAGCACCTGGTGTGGCACTGTAGAATAATGCAATGGGCTGCAAGATCAGCAGTTTAAACATACTAGCTGCTCCTTAGAAACCCTATACATAGTCTCTATGAGTCAGAGCTGACTTGATGGCACTTAACAACAGCTCTGTTTTATTCTATACTGTGTCCTCTCTCCTTCCAAATACTGGTCGTGATGCATTAAGTAGACTTCATAGTCCACTACGGAGTCCTGGTGTGGTGTTGCAGGGTAATGCACAAAGTTGGTTTACACCACAAAGTCGAGGGTTCAAGTTCACCAGCCACTCCTTGGAGACCATATACAGGGTCGATATGAATTGGAACAAATATGACGGCACTTCACAACAACAACAATATAGTCTACTACAAGGTTTCAACATATAGTTTGAAATACACTAAGTTAGAGGTCCACCAATCTGCTGTGGTGGCTTGTGAGTTTCTGTGATTCTGAAAGCTATGCCACCAGTATTTTAAATACCAGCAAGGTCACCAATGGTGGACAGGTTTCAGATGAGCTTCCAGAGGAAGAAGACTAGTAAGAAGGAGTGACGAATTACTTCCAAATATTCAGTCACTGAAAACCTTATGAATAGCAGAGAAACACTGTCAGATATAGTGCTGGAAAATGAGGCCCTCAGGTTGGAAGGCACTCAAAATGAGACAAGGGAAGAGCTGCCTCCTCAAAGTAGAGTTGACCATGATGATGGTCAATCCCACGGGACCTTCATTTGCTGATGGGGCACAACTCAAAATGAAGAGAAACAGCTGTAAACATCCATTGAAAATCTAAAAGGGAATATATGGAAGTATGTTGTTGTTGTTAAGTGCTGTTGAGTCAATTCTGACCCATAACGACCCTGTATAGGGTTTCCAAGGAGCAGCTGGTGAGCTTGAATCACTGACGTATAAATCTGGGTAAATTGGAAGTTGTCAAAAATGAAATGGAATGCATAAACATTGATATCTTAGGCATTAGTGAACTGAAATGAACTGGTATTGGCCATTTTAAATCTGATGACCACATCAGGTTTACTATGCCAGGAATGACAAATTGAAGAGGAATGGTGTTGCATTCATTGTCAAAAAGAACATATCCAGAACAGTCATGAGGTACAACGCTGTCTGTGATAGGATAATATCCATGGGCCTTCAGGGAAGCCCAGTTAATACCACTATTATTCAAATTTATACACCAACCACTAAAGCCAAGGAGGATGAAATAGAAGAATTCTACCAACTTCTTCAATTTGAAATTGATCAAACATGCAATCAAGATGTATTGATCATTAAGGTGATTGGAATGCAAAAGTAGGGAGCATAGAGGAAGGATCAGTAGTTGGAAAATACGGCCTTGGTGATAGAAATAATCCTGGAGATCACATGATAAAATTTTGCAAAATTAAAGATTTGTTCATTTCAAATACCTTTTTTAGACAGAATAAGAGATGATTATACACATGAACCTCACCAGATGGAATACATAGAAATAAAATTGACTACATCTGTGGAAAGAGAAGATGGAAAAGCTCCGTATCATCAGTGAAAACTAGGGCAGACTGTGGAACAGACCATCAATTGCTCATATGCAAATTCAAACTGAAGCTGAAGAAAGTGAAAACAAGTCCTCGAGAGCCAAAATATGACCTTGAACATATCCCACTGGAATTTAGAGATCATCTGAAGAACAGATTTGATACATTAAACACTAAAGACTGAAGACCAGAAGAGTTGTGGGATGACATCTAGAACATCGTACATGAAGACAGCAAAAAGTCATTGAGAAGACAAGAAAGAAGGAAAAGGTCAAAATGGATGTCAGAAGAGACACTGAAACTTGCTCTCCAGCAT
>NW_006408811.1:683611-688104 GCF_000296735.1 Chrysochloris asiatica | reverse complement strand
AACCAGAGTGCTCCTTGGAGGCCATTATAGCCAAACTTCGTTTCTCATACTTCAGACATATTGTTAGGAGGGACCAGTCGCTGGAGATGAATATCATGTTTGGTAAGGTCAGAGAAAAAGAGGAAGACCCCCAGTGAGATGGATTGTCCAGTTGGCAGCATCAGTGTACTCAAGTGTGGCATCAACAGTGAGGTTGGCCCAAGATCGGACAGTGTTTCGTTCTGCTGTGCATAGGGTCACTATGAGTCAGTACTGACTCAATGGTATCTAACAACAGCAACAAGTTAGAGGTAAGATACCAAACTTCTAGGTAATTTTAATTTGAATCTACTGGTAATAGAACAGAATTTAAATGGTAATTATTGTATAATAGTACACATCTCTGGATTGCATTGCCCAGAGACCTAAAGCAGACCAGTCTAATGGCATTACTATGGGATAATGCAATATTGTTGTTTTGTGGATGTGCTTTGCTATAATTATTCCACAAGACGTATCAGGCAAGACATTTCTGAGCCCTGATTCATGCATGCTTCCTGTATGTTGTAAGATATGTGTCTGAAATTAGAGTGACTGAAAGCCCCTTAAAAAATGAAATAATCCTCCCCTGTAGCATCCCTTGCCTGGGTTTTAGGCTACTGTTTATGAAGCTGATTTAAGAAGAGAAGTACCCCAGCAAGTCTCTACAGACCCAGGTATAATAGCCAATCAGAACTACTTTCCCTCGTATTTTACAGTTGAATCTTTCCATTCACATGAGAGCCCTGGGAGAAATCAGATGAAGGGTTCTTTAGTTGCATATTGCTTGAACACTTAGCTATGTACCCAACATCATTTTAGAGAGATGTGAGTTAAGTAATATTGTTGAATGATTAGATATTAGAATCACAGACAAGTTTAACATCTTGTTGAGAAAGTGGTGCCACTGAACAAACTATCTGATTTTATGTGTCACATGGAGTGAGAATTATGTGACACATGGAGTGATTGAGAATTATCCACCAATACATAGAAATGGAAAATTTTTGGTTTTCTAAAGAGTTTTCAGGAGTGGACTCTCTACAGTTGTTCTATACATGCTGATACAACTCAAATGGAATTATTGTGAGCTAGACACAATTTCTTTTTCCAATTTGGTCTGACTTTTGCCCAGGAGAAAACCATCAATGAAGGAAAAGAACAAAGCAAGAAAACTGTGATTCAAGAAAACCAAACCTAAGTATCAAAACCTGGAGCTTCATAAGCAGATGATTATAGCTTTATTGATCTTAGGAGATATTTTCCCCTTCCCCTAATAGAGCAAGTCCATTGTTACTCTCTACTAGAAGCTAAGATGTTCTAAATACTTGAAACCATAACTGAGGATGATCAAGGTTGCTTACAAGGGTGAGCAAAACAAGTATTCGCAATAAAGTTTCAGTTTATACACACATGGGTTTACTCCAAACAAAATGTGTTTAAACATGTCTCTGCAATCAGTGGATGGCAGTTTCAGACAAGTTCTCTCAGTAGTATTGTCTTAGTCTCATTTGTTGTTGTTAAGTGCCTTTGAGTCGATTCCGACTCATAGCGACCCTGTCGAGGGTTTCTGAGGAGTGTCTGGTGAACTGAAACCACCAACCTTGCGGTTCAAACCTACTTTGCAATCCAGTGCACTAGCGCACAGTGCCACACCAGGATTCCTTAGTCTCATTATTGTTGTTGTTAATAGCTGTCCAGCCAGTTCTGACCCATAGCGACCCTTTATAGGGTTTCCAAGGGGCAGCTGGCAAATTTGAATTGTTGACCTTTAGATTAGCAATCCATTGCTTATCCTACAATGCCACACCAGGGCTACAGCCCTGATATCGTCCCTTGAAGATGAGAGTTAGGTGAGAAGCAGGGAAATTTTGAAAAAGTATCAAAATTGAGGAATTACAATGCAATTATATTCCTCATGTATCAACTCTCATTACACAACATTTCACGGTTATGACAACAGCAAAAATCTATTATCCACCTATCTTGTGTATTAGCAATGCACATGTGGCAGTATTGAACACTGATGTGCATGGCGAGTGTAACGTTGGCTGTGTTGGTTAGGGTTAGGCAGCAATTTGGCTGGGTCATGATTTTCAGTACTTTGGCAATTATACAGTGATGCAATCTGGCAATTATGTAATGACATAGAGCTCTGGTAGCGTAGTGGTTACGAATCGGGCTGCAAACCTAAAGGTCAGCGGTTCGAAACTACCAGCCGCTCCGCGGGAGAAAGATGAGGCTTTCTACTCCCGTAAGGATTTACACCCTCGGAAACCCTGTACAGGGTCGCTATGGGTCGGAACAGACTCGACGGCACTTAACAACAACAACAACAACAACAATCATCCTTAATTTTTGCCTAACTCTAATCTTCATGTAATCACCTGGTCTTTGGACCCTAACCATGTCAATAAGTGAGGCGTGAGTGTAGTTTTCCATATCTCAAACTATGACCAAACTAGACTTATTAAAGTAGACCTTGGCATAAGTCTCTTCAACCCTCCACCCTGACTTCAAATCTTAGACAAAACAAAGACATTTCTTCCATATGTAAAAACAATCAGCTTCCATCATGAAACCAGCAAATTATTTTCATCGTTAATTAACCAATTAGAAAATCAGCATAAAAACCAGGTCAAAGAATTTAGGATTTAACAAAGATATAATTTCAAACTCAGGATGCTTTAATCACAAGAAGGTGGAGTCAGACCTTTGACTACACAAGGAAGGAGAATCAAACTCTACATCATCCCAAGGCTTATTCCTATGACATGGAGCTCAGACATACCTGTACCCCCCCCAACCTTCTTTTTCTTGTTCTGAGACTAACCATCCCTCCCAGACACTGTACTTCTCTGCTGGGTTTGATAATCCATTGCTATGACCACACAGAACTCATAGACAATACTTTTGATTATGAGGTTTATTAGGGAAGTTGACAGGGTACAATTCAGGATCAGAAACAACTCAGGATAAAGCAGTCTGCTGCTCCTACATGAACTTCACAGACCAATCCAACAAAAACAGATTCTGCTTGACAAATCACTCTAGACTTTGCTCATGTTGCTCCTTTCTTTAGGGGAAAACCTGTCTTAACATCTTTCAAGACTCCACTCACAACCTCCTTCTCTCTTCTTTAATTTTGATCCTTATTCCCACAATTAGACCATAACTCTCAATCCTTTCACTCTCTCAAACATAGTTAGACTCTGTCCCCCTCAAAGCCTTTATGGAGTCTCTTCAATCTGTTTCCTAGAATGTTCTCAAACCACCATCAGCCTGAAACCTGCTCACATACCTCATGGTCAACTCTTCTTCATACTCCAAGTCTCCTAGAGAAAACTTCCCTGTCACTCTTTTCTCTTTCATAGCTGCATTTTCCTATTTCTTACCACAAATTGTAATACTATTTTTGTTGACTTATTTACTGCTCTGTCTCCCCTACTAGATTGCCATCCCTAGTGAGGACAGAAACCTTATCTATTTCACTAGTATAGTGTCTGGCACATAGTATATAAGGCACTCAAAAAATATTTGTCGGATGAATAAATGCCATAGCATGCCATTTTCTCTCTTCCTTAGCTAAGGCAACCATTTATTTATCATCCAAACCAGGACACTTCTGAATGTGAAAAGAGATGCTAATATTATAATTAGGTTAAAATCAAATATGCATACAATTACCATACTTTTTTTTTTTAATGTTTTATTGTGTATTGTGTGATAGTCTACATGGGGGAACATTAGTTTTACATTCTTTCCATCATATATCGTCTCATTGCCATAGTTACCATCCCGTCCATGCATCATCACCCAACCAAAGGGTATACCCTGCAATCCCGCCAGGCCTCCCCTCACGGTCCTCAGCACACAGCCCCTCTCCCTTTCTGGATCTCTAGTTCCCAGCCACTCCATCTCTTCACGTCATCATCTCTGTCTCAGTCTCAGGCCTCACTGCTCCTCTGGGTGGGGTGCCGCTTTCCGCTCTTTTCCAGCGATGGTCCCAGGGCCCTCCGCTCCTAGACTGAAAGGTTAATCACTCCCCTCCTTGCTATAAAATGTCCATCTTTACATTTCCAGTCCTCACAATCAGTCCTGGTAACACTTATTCACCCTTACATCCCAAGGGACCCATCTGCATTTCTTTTCATCTGCCCTTCCTAGACAGGTCAGTACTCAGTGGAGATTCTGCCTTCTAACATGCCCCCTGGCTCTAGGTTCCCTTTTGAAAGCTTGTAAGCCAGTCACTTCTTGCCTTTGTAGTCCCGCACTGCCCCACCCACCCCCATTTTGGGTATCCAATGGCCAAGTTGCCCACCTCTGTCTACTCTGTGTGTGGAGGGGGTGGGAATGATTCTTGCTGTAAGGATTTGTTCCCTCTTTTGAGTTACTGCATCCATAGGTGTAGGTCAAGTTCATCAAATTGTATCAGATTACTCTTTTTTTCCTCTTCTTTATTCTCCTGGTTGAGC
>NW_006408811.1:671467-677406 GCF_000296735.1 Chrysochloris asiatica | reverse complement strand
TCCATCTCATCTATTCTACTCCTCTGCCCTTTCAGAGTGTTTTCTATTTCTGTTATTTTGTTATTGATCATTTGGACCTCTTTCTGTAGGTTTTGAATTGTTTCCAATGCTGTATCTATCATGTTTGATTGCACCTGTAGCACTTTCCTGACTTCTTCCTTATTTTTCTCAACTCCATTGTAAAGTGTTTTGAAACATTTCATAATCATTTTTCTGAATTCTTTCTCAAGCATTTCCAAGGCCTGCCCTCCTTCTAGAATGGAGTCCAGGTCTACTTCTAGGTCATTTGTCTGAGATATTTTATCTTTTTTCTGGACATGTGCTGATATGGTCATCTGCTTTTGCTTCTTGGACATGTTTCGTGTTTATCTGTGTCCTTAATACTTAATTGAGTATGTGTTTTGGTAATTTTTTATGCTTTCTAATTGCTTCCAGGAAGGTATGATCAGGATGTGGGCTTCCCTTTTCACTCTTCTTATTGCTTAACTCAGAGTAACTTGCACAGGTGTTGCCTGTTTCCCTGGCATATGGCAGCTGGTATTGGTTCTTGCCTGGGTTTTGGTGTTTTATAAAGTGTGATTGCAGCTTGGCTATTTGGCAGCAGTTGCTGATTCTTCTCATGTATTATAGGGAGACACAGAGTTGTCCACAAGCAAAAGGGAGGCTACATAACAGCCAACAACACCAGTTGGATAAAAAACAAAAACAAAATAAAAAAACAAAAATGAGAGAAAGAGGAAAAAGAAGAAGAAGAGGGGGAAAAAAAAAAAAAACAGAAGAAAATAATGCAGCACTGACAAAAACAAGACTGAATACAGCAGTCTCTAATCACAGAAAAGGGAGAAGATGGAGAGAAGAAAAAGAGAGGGGGAATTCTGAAGCTTAATATAAGTATGTCTTTAATGTCCTAAGTTCCTGGCTTCAAAGCTGTCCCAGAGATTTTGCTTTTAAACTCTCTTTCAGTCACTTCTGCCCTCCTTTCCTTGTTGTTGTTAAGTGCCGTCGAGTCAATTCCGACCCATAGCAACCCTGTATAGGGTTTCCAAGGATCAGCTGGTGAGCTTGAACCACCGACCTTGCAGTTCAAAAGGCTTTGCAGTCTGGTGCATTAACCCACAGCGCCACACCAGGGCTCCTCTCCTACCCATGATAAAAAACAGACCAAAAGGGGAACAAATCAGTGCCTCAGCTTGGGCTGAGTGTCTGTGTGGATTCCTGGCAGAAGAAACCACTAGCGGTGAGGGTGGGGGGTGGCCACTTGACTCAGGCTCTCCCTCTATTCACCAGAATGGAGCTGGGCAAACAATGAGCACACCAATTACCCGATACCACAGAAAAAAATAAAATCAGAACAACACAAAACTGACAGTCTACTGTGCACCTTTTCCCCAAGGTTCCCACAGCGTTTTTCCGTGGCGTCTCTGCAGCCCCTTTTTCATCTTGCCACCTGGTCTTGCCCAGGATGTGGGCTCAGGCCTCCGAGCCCAGCCCGGCAGATTCAAAAGTACACAATTTTTTACTTCAGCTCCAAACTCCACAAGCTATAAGCCTTCAAACCTTTAAAATATCCCTGTCTCTGTGGGTTTGAGTTTTGGAGCTCTGTCCTGGTTCTTTTTTGCCTGGTATTCTGTGTTATTGCTGACGGTGACCTTCACTACACCTCCACCTTAGCCGCCATCCAGCTAATGCCATCTTAAGCATCCAATTCAAGTTTGTTTCAGGATAAGCGGTGGTAGTGCCATACCTATGCTGTGGCTCCACTCCAGCCTTGGAGTCAGAGGAGAAGGAAAAGGGTAGACTTAAGGTCAGTGATGGAGGAAGGGCCTTTTAAATGCAAACCCTTCTAGGTTATAACCAGTACTTTCGGGAAGACTCCGAAGCAGGACTCAACATGATAAAGGGGAAGAGCATGAGAGTCGAAAATAAATACTTCTTGTTTGGCTCTGAGTCTGCCTCTTTGCACTGTGTGACTTTGAAAAAGTTATGTTTTGAGTTTCAGTCACCCACCTATCTGCAAAATGGATATAATAATCCTTCTTAAAGCTTGTTATTTGATTATAATCAGTAAAATACCCATCAAGATTCCTGACACATAGTAAGTACCCAATAAGCATTGGGTACAATACAAATAACTATTTCTTAATAAATGATGCCATTTTCATATACTACTAGAATCTCGGTACAAGTAGTACCCATCTTACAATGGAGTTCCTTACTAATGACTCTGTGGTAAGTCAGTTCTGACAGAAATAAAAAACTTCCTTTTTGTTGTTGTTGTTATCATTGGCTTTTATTAGTCCAATCTTTATAAGTCTGATCTTTATCTGTCTTTGAGGGTTGGAAACATTGCTTATAAATATGTGAGTAAACATCTGAGAATGATAACATCAGCAAATTACATGCTGCAATATTATGTGTGGTGCATATTACTATCAGTAAGAGCAGAACCAAAAACAGATGGTTGTTAAGTGAGGTTCATGGTAACTTAAATACATCCTAAGTCAGGGCCTACCTGAATAATAGGACCTCTGGTAGCGTAGTGGTTATAAATCGGGCTGCAAACCTTAAGGTCAGCAGTTCAAAACCACTAGCTGTTCCGTGGGAGAAAGATGAGGCTTTCTACTCCTGTAAAGACTCGATGGCACCTGACAACAACAACAAACAAAGATTTACAGCCTTGGAAACCCTGTACAGGGTCGCAATGGGCCAGAATCCACTTGACAGTACTTAACAACAATAACAACCTGTATAATGCAGTACTCTAGAACTCCAGAGCCCTGGATTCAAATTCAATCTCTGCTACTTACAACCCATATTGCCCTAAGAAAGGAAATGCACTTATGTAGGCCTCAGATTATTCATCTGTAGATTGAATCTTGGTGTGGCACTGTAGGATAAGTACTGGACTGCTAACCACCAGGTTAGTGGTTCAAATGCAACAGTTACTCCTTGGAAACTCTATACAGGTTACTATGAGTCAGAACTGACTCAACAGCGCTTAACAACAACAAAAAAATTGAAGGTAAGTGTAGCTAAGATTGTTCTAAAGATTAAATGAGATTATGCATATACAATGCTTGGCATAAGAATTACTATTACATAACATCTTTGTGGTAGAGCACAGGTACTGAAATAGAAGTAAATAGCAAAGACTGAAATCTTCTTGAAAGACTTCTTTATTAAATAAGACCTGGTGTGGCACTGCAGGATAAAGCACTGAATCTCAAGGTCTGTTTGAACAGCAAGGTCAGCGGTTCAAACCCACCAGTCTCTCCTTGGAAACCCTATACAGGGTTGTTATGAGTTGGAACTGACTCGACAGCACTTTACAACAACAACGGGTACTAAAATAAAAGTAAATAGCAAAGAATGAGATTTTCTTGAAAGATTTCTTCATTAAATAAGACCTAGTCCTGGTATGTTGTAGAGAGTAAGCATTTGACTGCTTACCACAAGGTCAGTGGTTCAAACTCACCAGCTGCTCCTCGGGAACCATACAGGGCTGCTATGAGTCAGAACTGACTCCACAGCACTTGACAACAACATCCCACCAAAAAAGGTACCACATAATGTTTCTCACAATCTACTGTGGTGTCTAGTCCCAGGGAGCACAGGAGAGAAAAAAAATGTCTGGAGGATGTTGTAACATAGCATTCCATAGAGGATCCCAGTTGGAATTAGAGTAATCAGAAATTACATGTTCCCTAAAGAAAGGCAAAAGAATTTCAATTGAATTAGATACAGTGACCTTTCTTTTATGTTTGACCTTACTATTAAAATCACAGAAAACAGCAGACTTGGCCGGATATAACAGACAGAATTTTTAAACACTCTAATATTTTCCCTGCTTATACTGTTAGCCATGTGATATAACTCAGTTTGGTCCAAAACGTCTAAAATTTCCCTCAATTGATCATAAAGAATACACCTCCAGGAGCCATTGAAGGCTTTCCTGAATCTTCATTATCATGTTTGTGCTTTAGTAAAGCTGTTTGATTGTTTTTAAAAGAGCACTGCTAATTACCTTCTTGGATATCTGACTTACACCATTCCAAGACGTTAAGACATGGAAAAATTCATTGAGAAACTCCAGTTTTAATGATTCCTTATAGAAATTGCCTCAGGATACAAACTCCTTACCATTAATCTTTAGCATGCAATAGCATATGTGCAAATATTGCATAAGAAAGTATTAGAACTCTAGAAATTACTGCATGTTGTGGCACTGGATAAAATAGGACAAAATTTTATAGGCCCAAACTCAGATGTATACATATATACACAATAATATTTATGTTTAGAACTGAAAGCTATGAAATTTCCATTTGCTTGTGAACAAAATGCGTTTACCTTATTAGACAAATGAACTTCTCTATGCTATGAGAAGCCCTAATGTTGTGCTGCATGATAGATGCTGGACTACTAAACGAATGTGATTCAAATCCACCAGCTGCTCCTCGGAAACCCTACACAGGGTGGCTATGAGTCAGAACCGACTGGACAGCACTTAATAACAACACCACTGTGATGAATGGCACTGTGTTTCCCTTGGCAGGGCCAGACCAAATGATTTCAAGGGCTTCTATGTCCCATGGGCGAGACAGTCCCCACCTCTGCTCCTCAAAGCCTCTGCTATACAGAATCACTCTGATTTGGAAAATCAACTCACAGGCACTTAACAGAATACCTTCAGGGTCTGGTTTTTGTCTTTGTTTTTGTTTTGTAAGGACCTGTTTCGCAATTCCCCCAAAAGGGAAAAAGAATGTGCCAAAATTCTGTTTAAACTTATCATATTTAAAAGTGATCTTGATTTCTTAAAGTAATTTTTTTCTTAAAACTTTTCATTCTTTCAAACCAAACCATTTAATCTCAAGGCCTCTATCCCTCATTTTACAAAAGAATAAGTTGAGACCAAAACATACCTGGCTAGCATTGTCCGATGTGGTGGTTGTGTGCTGTTGAATTGGATCCAACTCATATCAACCCTACAGAAAAAAGCCTCATCTTTCTCCTGTGGAGTGGCTGGTGGATTGAAACTGCAGCCCAACATATAACCCACGACACCATCAGAATTCCTGAAAAACAACCCTTTAGTTGTTGAGTACTTTCATTTAGAAGGAGCTCTGGTAGCATAGTGGTTATGAATCGGTCTGCAAACCTTACGGTCAACAGTTCAAAACTACCAGCTGTTCCATGGAAGAAAGATGAGACTTTCTGCTCCCGTAAAGATTTACAGCCTCAGGGTTGCTATGGGTCGGAACCGACTCGACGGCACTTAACAACAACAACTTTCAACTTGAGTCTGACTTATAGTGACCCTGTAGAGTTTCCAAGGAGCAGATACTGGGTTTGAACCTCCGACCTTAGTGAGCAGCCCGGTACTTACCAACCCTACTCTCTGTTTTTAAAATGAGCTAGGAATAAGTTCATGGAAGCTTATTTCATGTGGCAGTATATACCTAAGTTCAGGTTGATTTATAGTCCATCACCTTTCTCCAGTATTTTACTAGACCCAACCTAGGTTTCTCACAGTCCACTGGGATTTTGCTGTCATCCTCCTCCAGTACCACCATTTGCCTTACCCTTAATGGGGAATGATTGTCAGAAGTAAGGACTGATGGTACAAAGAGACAGGAATGAACTCAGAAGACAGAATTAGCACCATTGAAGTAAAACTTGCAAATTCATTACTGCCAAAGCAATATTTCAGATCCGGTCTACTTGAAAATGTGGCCTCTTCAGTCTTGGATTGAACTGATATGAAGAGAAAACAATTTAGAGCTAAAAGATGAGATCAGAATTGAAGTTATCAAAGAGAAAGGTAAATCAGAATTTGCAACATTTCCCTCTAGCTATCAAGAGATACCATATGAACAAGAGCCAATGATACTCAGAGAGGAAGTCCAAAGTGCATTGAAAGAAGTGGCAAAGAACAAGGC
>NW_006408811.1:656533-658021 GCF_000296735.1 Chrysochloris asiatica | reverse complement strand
AATTACTGGAGTTAGAAGCATAGAATGAACAATATTAGGACCAAAGAATATTATACAGAGGTAGCCAACCAGTGAGTTGGTAAAAACCAATGAACCCGGGACATCAGGAGGTCACTTCCTTTGGCCCTCAGGGTCCATGGCTCGCTATCCTGAGAAGGGCCCCGGGGTTGGATTTTCATCCATGTTGTCACAGGGCCACAACGTCTCAGTACTTGTGTATGTCCCCAACAAAAACAAGTAAATGAGACCCAAAATATGATGGTTTATAGATCCCTTATGAATTTAGAGACCATCTCAAGAACAGATTTGATACATTAGAAGAGCTGTGGGATGATATCAAGAACATCATACCAGAAGAAAGCAACATTTCATTAAGAAGATAGGAAAGAAAGAAAAGATCAAAATGGATGTTAGAAGAGATTCTGAAACTTGCTTTTCAATGTAGAAAAGCTAAAGCAGCCATAGGAAATAAAAAAACCAAAGAGCTGAATAGAAAATTTCAAAAGGCAGCTCAAGAACACACAGTCAGATATTATAATGAAATGTTCAAAGACTTGGAGTTAGAAAACCAAAAAGGAAGAACATGCTCAGTTTTTTTCAAGCTGAAAAAACTAAAGATAAACTCAAGCCTCAATTTGAAAACTGAATGATTCTATGGGCAAATTGAGTGATACAAGGAGCAACAAAAGAAGATGGAAGGAATACACAGAGTCACTGCATCAAAAATAATTTTTTGACTTTCAAATATTTCAGACGGTACCATATGATCAATAATTGATAGGACTGAAGGAAGAAGTCCAAGCTGCACTGAAGGCCTTGGCAAAAACACAAAAATCCAGGAATTGGCAGAATACTAATTGAAATGTTTCAGTAAACAAATGCTGTGCTGAACACCCTCACTTATCTACGTCAAGAAATTTTGAAGACAGCTACCTGGCCAACCAACTGAGAGAGGTCCATATTTGTGCCCATTCCTAAGAAATGTGATATAATGAAATGCAAAATTATTGAACAATATCATTAATAAAGCCAAATACTATAATAAAATATGCAAAGATTTGGAATCAGAAAACCAAAAAGGAAGAACACACTCAACACTTCTCAAGCTGGGGAACTGAAGAAAAAATTCAAGCCTCGACTTTCATTATTGAAAGATTCTCTGGGAAAATTATGAATGATGCAGAAAGCATCAAAAGAAGATAGAAGGAATACACAGAGTCACTGTACCAAAAGGAAATGGTTAATGTTCAACCATTTCAAGAAGTACCATATGATCAAGAGCCAATGATACTCAGGGAGGAAGTCCAAAGTGTATTGAAGGAATTTGGCAAAGAACAAGCCACCAGGAATTGATGGAATACAAGTTGAAATCTTTCAAGAAAGTGAGGTGTCACAAGAAGCACTCACTCATCTCTGCCAAGAAATTTGGAAGACAACTATCTGGCCGACTGATTGGAAGAGATCCATATTTGTGCCCATTCCAAAGAG
>NW_006408811.1:646795-656433 GCF_000296735.1 Chrysochloris asiatica | reverse complement strand
TGATGGGCTCAAGTGTGGCAGCAGTAGTGAGGTTGGCCCAGGATCGGACATTGTTTTGTTCTGCTGTGCATGGGGTCGCTATGAGTCAGTTCTGACTCGATGGCACCTGACAACAACAACATCCTGGTGTGGCGCTATGGGTTAATGTGCTGAATTGCAAAGTCAGTTTGAACCACATGGTCTATGGTTCAAGCTCACCAGTTACTCCACTGAAACCCTATGTAGGTCACTGTGGGTTGGAACCGACTCTACAGCACTTAACAACAACAACAATCTTGCCCTCACCTTCCAGCTTGTTCTTATCTTAAAGTGCCACACCAGAACTCCACATGCATATCAGTCTATTGAAAATATCATACCTTAATCTTCAAACTGACATCTTTGTTTTTGAACACTTTAAAAAGGTTGGTCCCTGGCCTTGCTTTGGCTGGTGATATGATGCTTTTCCATTATCTTGTCCCACAGATGCAGTCAATTTGATTTCTATGTATTGCATTTGGTGAGGTCCATGTGCATAGTCATCTTGAACCTTTAATGAAGAAATAATTGGTCTTGCAAACTTCCATCATGTGATCTCCCGTGCTGACTTCATTATCAAGGCCATATTTTTCAATAACTGATCCTTCCTCTTCGTTTCCAACCTTTGTGTTCCAATCACCAGTAATCATCAATGCATGCTTGGTCAATTTCAACTGAAGAAGTTGGTTGTTGTTGTTAAGTGCCATCAAGTCAGTTTCAACTCATGGTGACTCTGTATCGGGTTTCTGAGGAGTGACTGGTGGATTTGAACTGCCGACATTGCAGATCAAACCAACCTTGCAGTTCAGTGCTTATCTTACACTGTTATAACAAGACTCTGAAGAAGTTGGTATAAATCTTCAATTTCATCATCCTCTCACAGGCAGCATTATACGTCAAGACAGATATTGAAATGTTCTTTTGATAATGAATGTGATGTCATTCCTCTTCAATTTGTTTTTCCAGGATAGCAAATCATGCAATTGCCAGATTCCAATGGCCAATACTGATCTTTATGCAATCCACTTCATTTTTGAAAAATTCCAATATTTCTGCTCACAGCAACCCTCTATAGGGTTCCCAAGGAGTAGCTGATGAGCTTGAACTGCCTACCTTGCAGCTCAAATGATTTTGTAGGCCGATGCATTAACCCACAGCACCACACCAGGACAACACAGGGCACATACACACACATATTCTTTGTATCAGACTTCCTGAGAAGATTTCTAAGCCTTAATTTGGTGTCTTACCATGCAAACTAGATTGCACATCAAAATTATCTGGGGTATATTTTTAAAACAACAAGATCAGTTTTCTACATTCCACCTTAAATGAGTGAAATAAGAATGTCAGGCATTAATAATCCCTAGGGAGTACAGTCATGTCTGAGAACCATTTTCTCAGGTAGTTGTATCTCAGGTAGAGAAAGTTTCACTGACATTTCTTACTTCTAGGCGTTTGAGCACATGTCATTAGAGTATAGGCTCCCTGAAGACAAGAGTTACCTGACATCACTTTTTGTTTCCTAGAGCCTCTAGCTTTCAAGGAGTAATTGTTTAATTGATGGATTCTTATCAGAAAGGGGAGTTCTGCATGTTGTTTGGTGGCCTGTCAATCAAGGAACTAAATTTTTGTGTGCTCTTCCATTCATTAACTGTGTGACCCATGTGTAAGATTGCCAGATAAAATACAGGCTGTTCAGTCACATTTGAATTTTAGATAAACAATGAATAATTTTCAGTGTCCATTTGTCCCATGCAATATTTACATATGTTTTTATATTTGCTACAATATACCCAATCCCTACCCAGAAGCCAGCAGGATACAATGTGACAATGTACCCAATCCCTACCCAGAAGCCAGCAGGATAAAATCACCCAGCATCCCATCTGATCTTTCAGCCACTGGTTCCACCTCCTGGTACCAATGAAGACTTCCCTGATGACTTAAAGTGGGACTTGATTGTTAGTGCATTACGGAATGTGGACATCAGCCCAGGGCTGGGTGCTGAAGTCTGGCAGTGACAAAAAGCAGACCCAGGCCAACCTTTCCCCTGTTTGTATATAAATAAGTATCCTGTCTCTCAAGAGCTAACCACGTTGGAGTCCTGGTGTGGTACTGTAGGATAAGCATTCAACTACTAACCACAAGGTTGGCAGTTCAAACCCACCAACCACTCCTCGGAAACCCTATATAGGGCCGCTATGAGTCACAACCTACTCGGTGGCACTTAACAATAACAATAATCACATTGGATCCTGTAGCCTGTCCCAGATACAACCAGAGTTACCTGGGGTCACGCATGCAAACTCTAGCTCAGACTAGATTTCAGGGCTGCACCATAGTTTGCATATCTTCCCACCAGTAGAACCCACTAAGTGAAAGCCCCATTAAGTTCTATAACTTCCCACAGAGAAACAAGTAAAAAGCACTTGGGCATTTTCATGATTGTCATTATATTTGCTGTCTTGGTTAGAGAGATGTCAAAAAGCCACAACCACATCCTCCTCTGTTCAGCTGCTATTATTATTAAAAAAAAAAAAACAAAAAAACCCACAGTAGCAAACATACAAAGCAGGATTTCTCAACACAGTCTCCTGTGTCCTGGACTGTGGCTCTCAGCAGCTTATTTCTGACATCTAGTGTGAGGAAGACACGTTCGCTGCCTCAGTTTGCTGCATCTGTTCTCAGACTTTGCCATCTCTCAACACGAGCTTAGCTTAACAAACTAAAATCATTTTGACTACCTCACCTCATGCCGTCTAATATCCAAACGCAATGGCAGCTAACCTCCAACTAGAGGACACATATGGCTATAGGTCAAGTCCATCCCAGAACCCATCTGGTATCAACTCAGCCTATGAAAGCAACTTTGTTCTTTTCCAATACTTCCAGACCAGGTTTTCTTACTTTAAAGTTCAAGGGATGTGGTGTGGTGCTATAAGATAAGCATGTAATTGCTAGTCTCAAGGTTGCTGGTTCAAATCCTCTAGACACTCCTCAGAAACCCTATACGGCATTGTTAGGTGTCAGAACCAACTTGACAACACTTAATAAAAAGATAACCTTGGCTATGCAGTGGATTAGGCCTTGGGTCACGAACCCACCAGCCACTCCTCAGGAGAAACATGAGGTTGTCTACTCCCATAAAGTTTTACAGTCTTGGAAACCTTAAAGAGCTTTGGCACTGCAGGTTAATGCGCTGGACTTCAAAGTCAGTTTAAACCGCAAGGTGAGTGGTTCAAGCTCACCAATCTCACCTTGGAAACCCTATACAGGGTCACTATTGGTTGGAACCGACTCCATGGCACTTAACAACAACAACAACTTTGTCATACAGAGTCACTCAGAGTCAAGTGGCAGTGTTTTATTTGTTTTGCTTTTTTATCTCCAAATATATTCACTCGAAAAATCTGGTACAAATAAAGAACATGGAAGAGTCAAATAAGACCAATTGTATGTCTCCAGGAATAATGAGAAGACACATTTTTGGACACATAAAAGGGCTGAATGATTGCTCAGTAATACCAACACCTAGAAACCTTAGAACTAAGACAAAATATTCCAAATGAGCCTGATTGATGTTAAAATTCCTGTTTCAATGACCAAGAGGCCGTGTTAAAACCAGTCCTAACTCCTTTTGGAAGTCTTCTTCTGTTCCCCACATGAAAAGAAATGTAAGAATTTTGATCAGTGATACAAGATTGCTAATTCTTATTGGGTAATTTTCCCCATTAGTCAGAGGCTGTCTGTGCCAATTTGGAGGCCTCACATGCTTTGTAGTCAGCTGCCATCGGGAACTAACTGTCAAACTCTAGGCCTGCTGGAAATGTATTCTACAAGCCAAATTCCACCATTAGAAGTTCGGTACCATCTGTGCAGTCCCTCTCCAGGCAAGGAAGCCTCAACTCACTTGCAAGACCTGTGATTTCTATTCGCTCTTTAGTAGGAAGGATTATCTTTCTAAATCCTAGTTGAATTGGAAAGAATAGACCTGAGGTTTGAATTAAATTTAAAATTCAGCCTGAAAATTGTCTCACATCAATGAGCTCATCTGCCAAGACAGAAAGGGCTCACTATTTGTATCTCCAAGGGCTGTAAATTGAACTAAATGAGCAAAGAGGTCAATTGGGATCCTGTCATTTGGTCTAAATGTACAAATAGTAGGTTTATGGGACCCATACATATTCATGGGAGGGGTTCTGCACTCTCCACTGTTGTAAAATAAATTCTTGCATCTAAACATACACATGCAGGAGTAAATGGGCTGGCTTTCTCCAGTGTTTTCTCAACTGACAATTGAAGTGGTATAATTTTAACGTAGAAAAGCATGTAGGTTCATTACCCAAACACAACCCAAACAGGGCCAACATCATTAGGAATGTCTAGAAGAGGAATCCAGGGCTCTTGCATTAGATCTGAGGAAACTCAACTGGAGACCCAATCATGTAAACTATGCAAGTGCCTACAAAAGCCATGAAAATCCAGAGAGCTATGTATCTCAGTGAGCCAAATCTAATTCACAAACAGAAGGCAAAGCTCCTTTCTTCCTCTGCCCCATGGCAAAAAGTGAGTGTGTTCCATCTGTTTACAATGATTGCTGTTACTTTCCAGTATAACCATAATCTTATTTTGTAAATCCTGTTCCTGACACACCTCAAACCATCTGTCTATTCTTTCTTGGGCTTGCTTGAGGCTACTTGGCAAATGTTTGCCATTACCTGCAAGTGGAATATTTTTTAGCAGAGTACATGCCCCTTCTAAAGGCATGTTGCCATGGCTGCTCAGTGTTCCCAAATAATTTCCTCAGATCTTCCTCTAAACTCAATATGCTTTTACCAATTTTTAATACAAGTAAAACAAAGACCAAGAGACAAAAATTCATGTTTGCAGCCATTTGGGCTTCACATTCTAAGTAGCACATTAATTTAATCAAATGCAATGACCCAGTTGGTATTTTACTCATAAAACTATGGAGAGAAGAGCTCGCCTATGTTTCAGATTGAGATTTGCCAAGAGTTTGGGGGGAAAAAAGGAGTGATAAAATCTGAGAAGTAGAACTTCCACTTCTCCTATAGAACTGAGCCTGGTTTCTTACCAAATCTCTATAATCTGTATGTTCTTCATCATTTCATCACGTTCCCCTTATTTAGTACTACAGAAAGTTTGGAAGACCTGAGGACACCAAAAATACACAAAGAATATGGGTTTAGGTGTGGTACCTTAAACTTGCTGGATAAGGCTTTTCCATCCAAAGCCTTCTTAATTCCTACCTAGTGATTGCATAAGGAACTCTGGTAATGCAGTGGTTAAGAATCTGGCGGCTAACCTCTAGGTCAGCAATTTGAAACTACCAGCTGTTCCATGGAGAAAGATGAGGCATTCTGCTCCTGTAAAGATTTACAGCCTCAGAAACCCTGTACAGGGTCGCTATGAGTCAGAACCGACTCCATGGCACACCGCCACTAGTGATTGGATTGTTGTGAAGTGCCATCGAGTCGATTCCGATCCATAGTGACCCTGTATAGGGTTTCCAAGGAGCAGCTGGTATGCTTGAACCACCAATCTTGCAATTCAAACAGCTTTGCATTCTGGCGCATGAACATACAGAGCCATACTAATAAGGTATACAGGACTCTAAGGCTGGGATTGGTTCATTTTCCAGCTAGGTTTAAAAGGCACCGTCTCAGAAACAGAGATGGAAGATCCCAGGACCATCAAGAAGGAAGGGCATGAGTGGAACATGAGACAGCAAGAGGCAACCACAAGTTGGGATGGCAAGAGACAATAGCAAAGCTGGTAGCATGGAGATACAGAGCAGCTTAAGGCTCTAAGCCTATGGACTGAGTAAAGCTGAGTGCCTATAGGCAGGAGACTGACTTGCAGTATGTGCCCTCTGGACAGTCACAGACTGGCAATGTGTCTAAAAATTCAAAGACAAGAGTGAGGCATACCTGCAGTATAGCAGACCAGAGGCATTCCTGACTGGAGAATTGCTGTGTACAGAGTTCGTTTTGATCCTGAGTTATATACCCTGTTCACTTTCCTAATAAAACCAATAATTGTGAGTATTTGTTACTATGAGTTTTGTGTGACCATTTCATGGATTAGCACACTCAGATGTGAAGCAGAGAGTGCTGTGTGGGAGATGGCTGGTGTTAGAATAGGGTAAAGAAGGTTGTAGGGTGGAAACATGTCCAACCTTTGCTTCACAGGAATCAGCCTTAGGCTAATTTTTAGTCTGATTCTCTTTCCCCCTTGTGAAGCCAGGGAAAGTTAGACATGGATCCCACATAGTCGTTGCATTAGGCAATTCACAAAGAAGAAATATAAATGGCCAAACATGAGAAAAGATGGCTTAACTCATGAATAGTCTAGGAAATACAAAATAAAATACCAATGAGGCCATTGTTGACCCCTGAAAATCACAAAGATTTAAAACATTGAAAATATTTAGTAAGGGTGTAGGAAAACAGGTGTTCATATGCACTATTTCAGAAAGTGGAAATTCACACAGACTTCCTGGAGGAACTTTGGTAAGTATCTAACAAAAATTTTCTGATACATACCTTTTGTTTTACTTCTAGATTTTTATCCTAGAGCAATATTAGCATGTGTATAGAAAAGAAATATACAACACAAAACATGGAAGTGTTGCTTAAAAGAGCCAAAAATTAGAAATAACCTATTAGTAAGGAAATGGTCAAATAATGATTAAATGCTCAGTGAAATATTATGCTGCTGTTAAGAAAAATGAGGCAGCTCAACATCATCTGACATGAAAAACTTGATAAATATATTAACCATTAAGAGAACAATTTCCATCATTTGTCTGTTTGGTGTACTGCTGTGCTTCTAGAAACTATACCATGGTATTTTAAGTATCAACAGAATTACTTGTGGTGGACAGGTTTCAGCAGAGCTTCCAGAATAAGACAGACTAGGAAGAAGGATAGTTAAATGGCTGGCCCCTGAAAACCTTATGATAGCAGCAGAACATTGTTTCCTATAGGGTCAAAAGATGAGCCCCTCAAGTTGGAAAGCACTCAGATCACAACTGGGTAATAGGTATCACCTCAAAAAAGAGGTTACCTTAATGACATAATGGAGCAAAGCATTCAGAACCTTCATTTGCTGTGTTCAAAATGAGAAGAAACAACTTCAAACATCCACTAATAATCAGAATGTAGATTGTTAAAAGTATGAATCTAGGAAAATAGGAAGCCAACAAAAATGAAATTGAATGCATAGATCAATGTCTTAGACATTAATGAGCTGAAATGAGCTTGTACTGGCAATTTTGAAACAGACAATCTCATAGTTTACTATGTCAGAACCCACAAATTGAAGAGAAATGGTATTGCATTCATTGTCTAAAAAAACACTTAAAGATTTATCTTGAAGTTCGATATTTCCTGTGATAGGATAATATCTATACACCTACCAGGAAGACCGTGGGAGAAAGATGAGGCTTTCTACTCCTGTAAAGATTTACACCCTCAGAAACCCTGTACAGGGTCGCTATGGGTCGGAACCGACTCGACGGCACTTAACAACAACAACCAGGAAGACCAGTCAGTATCACTAATATTCAAATTTACACACCAACCAATAAAGCCAGTAATGATGAAATGGAAGAATTCTACCAACTTCTTCAGTCTGAAACTGATCAATCATGCAATCAACATGCATTATTAATTACTTATGATTGGAATGCAAAAGCTGGAAACAAAAAGGAAGGATCATTCATTGGAAAATATGGCCTTAGTAATTGAAATGATGCTGAAGATTGCATCAAAGAATTTTTTTTAAAAATGCTTTATTGTGCATTATGTGATAGTTTACATGGGAGGACATTCACTTCACATTGATCCCATCGTATATTGTTTTCTTGCCATGGATACAATCTCCTCCATGCATCATCCATCAACCAAAGGGTATACCCCACAAGACTGCCCCCCGGTCATCAGTGCACAGCTCCTCTCCCTCTCCCAGACCAAAGTCCCCAGCTGCTTCATCTCTCCATGTCATCATCTCTGACTCCATCTCTGGCATCATTGCTTCTCTAGGTAGGGTTCTGTTCTCTGCTCTTCTCCCTTGATGGTCCCAGGGACCTCAACTCCTAGACTGAAAAGTTAATCACTCCCCTCCTTTTGCCACAAAACATCTACCTTTACATTTCCAGCCCTTACAATCAGTCCTGATAACAATTATTCACTATTGTATCACAACAGACCTATCCGCATCTCCTTTCATCAGCCCCACCTAGACAGATTGGATACTACTCAGTGGAGATTCTACCTTACTCCATGCTCTCTGTATCTAGGTTCCATCTTGAAAGCTTATAAGCCAATCACTTCTTGACTCTGTAGCACCCCCATTCTGGGTAGCCAATGTCCAAGTTGCCCATCCCTGTCCTCTCTTTGTGTGGCAGGGTGAAAATGATTCTCACTGTAAAGATTTGTTCCCTCTTTTGATCTATTGCATCCATAGGTGTAGGTCAAGTTTATCAAATTGTATCAGATTATTCTTGTTTTCCTCTTCTTTCTTCTTCTAGTTGAGCTCTGATCATCCAGTCATTGAAGCCAGGCCAAGTGGGTATTATCTGCAAGCGTGGGTATATTTATGCATGTGCTCTCTCTTCTTATCAGCTAGATGCTTCACTCTCCACTCTAGCCCTGCGTGATAGACTTTTGCAAGACCAATGACTTCTTCATTGCAAATACCTTTTTTCAACAACATAAATGGAAATTGCACACATAGACATCACCAGATGGAATACACAGCAGTCACATAAAGTATGTTGTTGTTGTTGTTAATTGCCATCGAGTCGATCCCAACCCATAGTGACCCTGTATAGAGTTTCTGAGGAGTGTCTGATGAGCTTGAATGTCCAACCTTGCAGTTCAAACAGCTTTGCAGTCTGGCGCATTGATCCACTACGCCACACCTATGGGAAAAGAAGTTAGAGAAGCTCAATATCATCAGCCAAAATAAGGCCAGGAGACAACTGAAACAGGCCATGAATTGCTCATACACAAGTTCCAACTGAAGCTAAAGAAAATTAAAACTGTCGAGGTCCTATGTCAGGGTCCAGCCTCAACAAGGAAGTGTGGGTGTTATGAAGAAGGGAGATCTGGTGGTGAAAGGGATAGTGAAAGAGAGAGATAAAATATATACAAAAACGACAGACACACAGATATGATGCAAGCTGGCAGGTAGGCAGATCTGCAAACATATTGCCTAGCATTGCATGCAGAACTCACTCTACCTCAGTCTTTTATTCTCTTTTTTAGGGAGGGATTTGTTACAAAGGAAGGATGCAATTCACAAAGGGAGGATGTAATTCTTTAGATAAGACAGGATACAGAACTGAAATGTGATTAATCATTCAAAACAGGACATAATGATCCACAGGAACAACTTTTAAAATATTTTCATAGTTTTTCTTAACAATCTAACATTGTTATTTTTACAGAAAAAAGATTCAATCAAGCTGTTATATATTAATTTATAGGCTTAAATGATCCAGAGCAGTGACATGCGGTTTCTTAAGGATACTTAACATAAAGCAAGGTTCCTGAAAGGAGCCAAGCTGTCTCTGTACACTTTGCAAACTT
>NW_006408811.1:609192-644375 GCF_000296735.1 Chrysochloris asiatica | reverse complement strand
AAATGTGTGCGACAAGGTTGTGTTCTTTCACCATAATTATTCAACCTATATGCTGAGCAAATAATACGAGAAGCTGGGTTCTATGAAGAAAAATGTGACATCAGGATTGGAGGAAGACTCATTAACAACCTGCGATATGCAGATGAAACAACCTTGCTTGCTGAAAGTGAAGAGGACTTCAAACATTTACTGATGAAGATCAAAGAGCACAGCCTTTGGTATGGATCACATCTCAATGTCAGGAAAACAAAACTCCTCACCAATGGACCAATAAACAACATTCTAATCAGTGGAGTAAAGATTGAGGTTGTCAAGGACTTCATTCTTCTTGGATCAACTATCAACATTTGTGGAAGCAGCAGTCAAGAGATCAGACAACGTATTGCATTAGGCAAATCTGCTGCACAGGAACTTTTTAAAGTGTAGAAGAGCAAAGATGTCAGTTTGAGGACTAAGGTGTGCCTGACCCAAGCCATAGTATTTTCAATAACCTCATATGTATGCGAAAGCTGTCAGTGAATAAGGAAGATTGTAGAAGAATTGATGCCTTTGAATTGTGGTGTTGGAGAATACTAAAATGCCATGAGCTGCCAAAAAAAACCCCCAATAGATCTGTTTTGGAAGAAGCGCAGCCAGAGTGCTCTTTTGAGGACAAGATGGCTAAACTTCGTCTCTCATACTTTGGACATATTGTCAGGAGGGAACAGTCACTGGAGAAGGATATCATGCTTGGTAAGATGGAGGGTCAGAGAAAAAGAGGAAGAACCCCAACGAGATGGATTGCCAGGTGGCAGCATTGATGGCATCAAGTGTGGCAGTGGTAGTGAGGTTGTCCCAGGATCAGACATTGTTTCGTTCTGCTGTACATAGGGTCTCTATGAGTCGGTTCTGACTCGATGGCACCTGACAACAGCAACATCATTAACATAAGAGTTCTGGTGTAATGCTATAGGGTAAGCACTGGAGTGCTAAATACAAGGTCGGTAGTTCAAGCCCACTAGTCCTTGGAAACCCAATACAGGTTAGCTGTGAATCAGAACCAACTCGAGGTCACTTAAACAAAACAACATCATCATTAATACCGCATGCAAGCCAAATTTTGTTGATGATAATTCCAAATTGTTGTAGCAGTACATCAACAGGAAACTGGCAGAAATTCAAACTAGATACAAAAGAGGATGTAGAATGAGGGAAGACATTGCTGACATCAGGTGGATCTTGGCAAAAAGCAGAGAATAGTATAAAGAGATTTACTTGTGCTTTATTAACTATGCAATGTTATTCAACAGTGTTGATCATAAGAAACTATGAATAACATTGTAAACAAAGGGAATTCCAGAACACTTAATTGTGGTCACGAGGAAACTACACTTAGACCAAGAGGCAGTTGTTAAAATAGAACAAGAGGATATTGGGTGGTTTAAAATCAGGAAGGATGTGCTCCAGGGTTGTATTCTTTCAGCATACTATTCAACCTGTATGATGAACAAATAATTTGAGAAGTAGGATTATATGAAGTAGTACATGGCATCAGGATTAGAGGAAGATTCATTAACAAACTGAGATATGCATATGATCAAACCTTGCTTGCTGGAAGCAAAGAAGACTTGAAATATTTACTGATGAAGATCAAAGACAAGTAAGTCTTTGGGATGGATTGCACTTCATCGTAAAGAAAATACAAACCTTTAAAACTGGACCAGTAATTAACATCATGATAAATGGAGAGACTATTGATGATGTCAAAGACTTCATTTTGCATGTACCCCCAATCAATGTTTATGAAAGCAGCAATCAAGAAAGCAAACCATGCATTGCTTCAAACAAATCTGTTGCAAATGACCTTTTTAAAGAATTAAAGAACAAAAATGTCACTTGAAGGACTAAGGTGCTGACCCAAGTCATGGAATATTCTATCATCTCACATGCATGTGAAAATTGGACAGTGAATAAAAAGGACTAGATAAGAATTGAAGCATTTGAATTATGGTATTGGTGAAGAATATTAAAAGTACCATGGACTGCCAGAAGAAGAAACAAATTTGTGTTGGAAGGACAGCCAGAATGTTCCTCAGAGGCAAGGATAAGGAGACTATGTCTCTCATGCTTTGCACATGTTATCAAGAGAGATAAATCCCTGGGGCATGACATCATGCTTTATAAAGTGGATGGTCATCAGAAAAAAAAGAAAACTCCCAATGAGGTGTATTTACATGGCAGCAACAACACTGGGCTCAACATAAAAATAGTTGTGTAGATGGTGTAGTGCCAGGCAGTGTTTTGTTGTTCATAGAGTGGTTATGAGTCAGAACTGACTGCACAGCATCTAACACCAACAACAGGCAGGTTGGGCTCTGACAATCTAATTAAATTAAACTAGAAGAGTTTCAAGTATTCTTTTCCTTGTTTACTCATATCTTCTATAGCCATTTTATGAAAATTTGTAGGTGCAAAGAAAACAGTTTTGCTATTTATGGTTATTCTTTGGAGTCTCTTGGTGGTGCAAAGGCTAATATGATTGACCGCTAACCAAAAGGTTGGGAATTTGAGTCTGCCCGGAGGCACCTCAGAGGAAAAGCCTTGTGATCTACTTCTGAAAAATCTGCCATTCAAAACCCTATGGAGCAGTTTTACTCTTACATGCATAGGATGCTGTGAGTCAGAAGAGTTGATGACAATTAAATTGGTATTCCTTACTTATTTCAAAATAATCATAATCCAGATAGAGATAAATATCCTCAGTGAGACATTGTGTGCACTGTCTCTAGAAAATAGCAAGGTAGCAGATGAGAAGACTGGAATTTACTGCTCCTCTAATGAAGTCAGATATAAATCTTTCTCACCTAGAAATGAGCACTCAAATCTAGCTTATCAAGGCTTACCAAGTCTAGCCAAGAAACCCATCTGAACTAAATCATCTTCATGTAAATTAAGGAGGAGACTTTATTTCCTGGAGTGCACTGCAGAATAGTGCAAGATAATGAATGCACTGGGTTACAAGTTTGGTTTGAACCACAAAGTCAGTGGTTCAAACCCACCAGCCACCTCTTAGAAACCTTAGACAAGATTGTTGTGAGTCGGAACCAACTTGAATGCACTTAACAACAGCAACTGAGATTTATACAAAAACCAATCATTTGTATTCTGCCCAAACTAAAACCACAAATACACAACTTGAAAGCCTTGGAAAACCTAGTGGTTTCTGTACATTTGGAAATTGCCTCCTGGTTTGTTTTCAATCTTCCTGTTTCCCCAGGGAACCAGAGAAAAACTTCCGTTGCTAAACTTTGAAGCATCATGAACAAAGAGCAGCTTTTATCCTAGAAATAGCAGAAAACTATACTACACAATGGAAAGCAAACTGCATTGTGTTGAGGTTTTGTTTACTATTCCAGCTGGTGGGTAAAATGATACAGTCAAGAAGTTGAACTGATGTCCTACTCATTGGAAACCTCTAAGCAACTCTCTGCACCAAGGGTAACATCTAACTCCTTTCTGTTTTCCCTCTTGTTGAGTATAGGTTTGGATAATTACATGTAATTTGCCAAAGTCTGTCTACATGAATGAACCTTTTTACTAATGTCAACCAAAAACCTCTACCAAATCGGATAAAGATAGGGTCAGTGGAAAACTAGTAGCATGAAAGTATGCAGTGGAGCTCTTCATCTTTTTCATTTAAGAGGCAAACCAAAACTCTTGAAGTAGTGCCAATACTATGATCCAAAAAACAGCAATGGAACACACAAACATTCCCTTGGCTTGGAATGTGAACAGTTTTCTTCAACAGTATATTATATTGAATTGAAAAAAATTTTAAATAGGAATGGCAAGTATGATTTCTACCAAATTTGTTCAGAGGCTGAGAATAAACCCAAACTCAAATGGGTACTATTGTTCAGTTTACTTTAGCATAAGTGGAAAGAAGGGAGGAAGGAAGGAAAATAAAGAAAAAAGGAAAGAAAAATAATTTTCCTAGACTTAAAAGTGCAACTTTTAAAATAAGGCTCTAAGGGCTACTTAGATTTTGGCTGGTGATATATAAAACAATGCTAACAAGTTGAGTGTAAATAAATCAAAACCAGACAGATTTCATTTCCCCTCAAGTAAAGTAAATGAGTGGGTTTTTTTTGGGGGGGGGGGGGAGGAAGCTGCTGAAAATGTATGTGAGTTTTAGTAAAATCACAGGGTTCTGAGTAACAACTGGAGAAATTGTCTCTGCGTTTCAACCAGGATTTGTTGCTATTGTTGTTAAGCGCTGTTGAGTCGATTCCGATCCATAGCAACCTTGTATAGGGTTTCCAAGGAGCAGCTGGTGAGCTTGAACCTTGCAGTTCAAACGGCTTGGCAGTCTGGCACATTAACCCACAGTGCCACACCAGGACTCCCTCAACCAGGGTAGGGCTTGAGATGTCCCAGAGGGCTCCTCTGTGGCAGACATTGAACTACAAGAAGATTAACTCATTTCATTCTTATGATGCCTCTGAGATAGGTAGGCATTCTCCCCCAACTTTGTTGTGTTGTTGTTTGATGCCATTGAGTCTGTTCCAACTTTATATACAGCAGAACAAAGCACTGCCCGGTTCTACGCCATCCTCACAATTTTCACTGTTGAAACTCTTTGTTGTAGCCACTGTGTCAATCCATCTTGTTGAGGGTCTTTCTTTCTTTTTTTTTTTTTTTGCTGATTCTCCACTTTACCAAGCCTCATGTTCTTCTCCAGGGACTGGCTTTTCCTGATTGTTGTTGCTGTTGTTAGGTACCTTGGAGTCAGTTCGGACTCATAACAACCTTATGCACAACAGAATGAAACACTGCCCTGCCCTGCACCAACCTCACAATCACTGCTATGCTTGAGCCCATTTCTGTTGCCACTGTGACAACCCATCTTGTTGGGGGTCTTCTTCTTTTATGTAGACCCTTCACTTTACCGAACATGATGCTCTTTTCCAATGACTGGTCGGCCCATCCTGATAAAATGTCCAAAATATGAGAGATGAAATCTCACCACCTTAGCCTCTAAGAATCATTCTGGTTGTACTTCTTCCAGAATCGTTTGCTCTTCTGCCAGCCCATGGTACTTTTAATATTCTTCTCCAACACCATAACTCAAATGCATTAATTCTTCTATGGTCTTCCTTATTCATTGTCCAAGTTTCACATGCTAAATTAAGAGATCATCTCAAGAACATATTTGATGCAGTAAATACAAATGACTGAATACCAGAAAAGTTGTGGTATGACATCAAAAACTCATACAAAAAAAGTCTCCTCCTGAAATTATGTTCAAAGTATATGAGACAAAGCATTTTGCAATCCTCACTACTATGGAACATTCTTGGCTTTACTTGATCCAAGATAGATTTGTTGGCTCTTTTGGCAGTTATAGTACATTCAATATTCTTTATCAACACAATAATTTAAATGCATCATCCTTCTTTGGTCTTCTTTGTTCACTTCCCACCTTTCAAATACATATGAGATGAATGAAAATATCATGGGTTATTGTCTGCCACCTTAGACCTCAAAGTGACAACTTTGCTTTTTAATGCTTTAAAGAGGTCCTTTGCAGCAGATTTGCCCACTTAGTTGTCAGTGTTGTAAAGATCTATCGAATCAGTTCCAACCCATAATAACCCTGAGTAGGATTTCAAAGGAGCAGCTGGTGAGCTTGAATTGCCAACCTTACAGTTAAAACCAATTTTGCAGTCCAGCATATTAACCCACAGTGCCACACCAGGACTCCTTACTCACTTTAGAGATGAGAAACTAAAACCTTGGATGCTTTAATCATCTTATCTAGGTCATTCAGCCAACAAGAGACACTGAAGGGCTTCTTCACTAGGAAATTATATTCTCACACCTCCCATGCTCTTGCTACCTGCAAACCATTCATAGTTTTGCAGAGTATGACTTAATGCTGCTTCAATAAGCCAGTTTTGGAGCATGCTACTACTGTAGTGGAACATCTTTCAAACCCAACACCTGTGCTGGCTTACATGGTTTCTTAGATATTCAGTGCTGCTGTAAAAGAACAGATTTCATGAATTAGACACTAATGACCAAAAACCAGAGGGTTATGAGATGACATCAAGAACATCATACAGGAAGAAAGCAAAATGTCTTTAAGAAAACATAAAAGAAGGAAAAGACCAAAAGAGATGTCAGAAGAGTCTCTGAAGCTTGCTCTCTGTGTAGAGATGCTAATGCAAATAAAAGAAATAAGGAGGTAAAAGAGCTAAATAGAAAATCTCGAGAAGACAAAGTCAAATATTAAAATGAAATGTAAAAAGTCCTGGAGTTAGAAAACCAAAAATGAAGAACAAGTTCAGCATTTCTCAAACGGAAAGAACTGAAGAAAATATTCAAAACATGACTTTCAATATTGAAGGATTCGATGGGCAAAATGTTGAATAATGCACTATACCAAAAAGAAATGATCGATGTTCAACCATTTCACAAGGTAGAATATGACCAAGAGCCAATGGTACTGAAGGAAGAAGTCCAAGGTGCACTGAAGGCCTTGGCAATGAACAAGGTTCTGGGAATTGATGGAATACAAATTGAAATCTTTCAACAAATTTATGTGGCTCTGGAGACACTCACACAGTTATGCCAAGAAATTTGGAAGAAGACTATTACCTGGCCAACTGATTGGAAGAGAACCATATTTGTGCCCATTCCAAAGAGAGGTGATAATTCAAACACATCTGCAATGGTACATTGACAGGAAAGTGCCAAAAGTTCAAGCCAGATTCAGACAATGGAGTGGAACAAGAGATATCATTGCTGATGTCAGATGGATCTTAGCTGAAAGAAGATAATACCTGTGCTTATTGACTATGCAAAGGCTTTCAGTTGTGTGGATCATGACTAGCCATGAACAACAATCCAGAGAATGAGCTTTCTGGAACACTTAATTGTTCTCATAGGGAACCTGTACATAGACCAAGAAGTAGTTATACTAACACAACAAGGAAACACTGAATGGTTTAAAATCAAGAAAGATGTGTGACAGGGTTGTATTATTTCACCATACTTATTCAATCTGTATGCTAAGAAAATAATTCAAGAAGTTAAATTGTTGTTGTTAAATGCTTTTGAGTTGGTTCCTACCCATAGTGACTCTGTATAGGGTTTCAAAGGAGCAACTGGTGAGCTTGAACCACTGACCTTGTGGTTCAAACTGATTTTGTGGTCCAGCACATTCACTCACAGTGCCACACCAGAAGTTGGATTATATGAAGAAAACTGTGGCATCAGGATTGGAGTAAGGTTCATTAACAGCCCGTGATTTGCTTGCTGAAAGTGAAGAGGACTTAAAGTACTAATGAAAATCAAAGACCACAACCTTCAGTATGGATTGCACCTCAATATAAAGAAAACAAAAACCTCAATGCTGGAACTATAAATAACATCAGTATAAATGGGAAAAGATTGAAGTTGCTAAAGTGTTCATTTTGCTTGGGTCAACCATCAACACTCATGGAAGCAGCAGTCAAGAAATCAAATTACTTATTACATTAGGCAAATCTGTTGCAAGACAAAGATGTCAGTTTGAGAAATAAGGCTTGCCTAACTCAAGCGGTGGTATTTTCAATTGTTTTATATGCGTAAGTTGTACAGTGCATAAGGAAGACCATAGAAGAATAAATACATTTTACTTATAGTGTTATAAGTTATAGAATTGAGGAGGTCCAAGAGCTGAACAGAAAATTTCAAAGATCAGCTCAAGAAGATATAGCCACATACTATAATAAAATATGCAATGAATTGGAATCAGAAAACCAAAAAGGGAAAACACGGTCAGCATTTCTCAACCTGGGGGAACTGAAGAAAAAAATTCAAGCCTCGACTTTTGTTACTGAAAGATTCTCTGGGCAAATTGTTGAATGATGCAGACTGCATCAAGAAAAGATGGAAGGAATATGCAGAGACATTGTACCAAAAGGAAATGGTTAATGTTCAACCATTTCAAGAGGTACCATATGAACAAGAGCCAATGATACTCAGGAAGGAAGTACAAAGTGCATTGAAGGAATTGGCAAAGAACAAGGCACCAGGAATTGATGGAATAAAAATTGAAATCCTTCAAGAAAGTGAGGTGGCACAAGAGGCACTCACTCATCTCTGCCAAGAAATTTGGAAGACAACTATCTGGCTGACTGATTGGAAGAGATCCATATTTGCAGACATTCCAAAGAAAGGTGGCCCAACGGAATGCGGAAATCATTGGACAATCTCTTTGATATCTCAAGAGAGTAAAGTTTTACTAAAGGTAATACAGAAACGGCTAAAATCATACATTGACAGAGAACTTCCAGAGGTTCAAGCTGGATTCAGAAGAGGCTGTGGAACGAGCGATATCATTGATGATGTCTGATAGATCTTGGCTGAAAGCAGAGAATATCAGAAGGATGTTTACCTATGCTTTTTTGACTACACAAAGGTTTTCGATTGTGTGGATCATGACAAGCTATGGACAACATTGAGAAGTATGAGTATTCCCGAACACTTCATTGTACTTCTGAGGAATCTGTACCTGGACCAAGAAACAGTTATATGAACAGTGCATGGGAACACTGAATGTTTTAAAATTGGGAAAGGTGTGCGACAAGGTTGTGTTCTTTCACCATACTTATTCAACCTGTATGCTGAGCAAATAATACGAGAAGCTGGGTTCTATGAAGAAAAACGTGACATCAGGATTGGAGGAAGACTCGTTAACAACCTGCGATATGCAGATGATACAACCTTGCTTGCTGAAAGTGAAGAGGACTTGAAACATTTACTGATGAAGATCAAAGACCACAGCCGTCAATATGGATTACGTCTCAATGTCACGTAAACAAAAATCCTCACTACTGGACCAATAAACAACATTCTTATCAATGAAGAAAAGATTGAAGTTGTCAAGGACTTCATTCTTCTTGGATCAACTATCAACATTCGCGAAGCAGCAGTCAAGAGATCAGACAATGTATTGCATTAGGTAAATCTGCTGCACAAGATCTTTTTAAAGTGTTGAAGAGCAAAGATGTCAACTTGAGGTCTAAGGTGTGCCTGACCCAAGCCATGGTATTTTCAATAACCTCATATGGATGCGAAAGCTGGACGGTGAATAAGGAAGATCATAAAAGAATTGATGCCTTTGAATTGTGGTGTTGGAGGAGAATACTAAAAGTGCCATGGACTGCAAAAAGAACCAATTGGTCTGTTTTGGAAGAAGAGCAGCCAGAGATCTCCTGGGAGGCCAACATGTCTAAACTTCATCTCTCATACTTTGGACATATTGTCAGGAGGGAACAGTCGCTGCAGAAGGATATCATGCTTGGTACGATGGAGGGTCAGAAAAACAGAGGAAGACCCCCAACGCAATGGATCGGCAAGGTAGCATCATTGATGGACTCAAGTGTGGCGGCAGTTGTGAGGTTGTCCCAGGATCATGTATTGTTTCATTTTGCTGTGCATGGGGTCTCTATGAGTCTGTTCCGATTTGATAGTACCGTACCTGACAACAACAGCAACAATTTATAGTGTTGAGAATTATTAAAAGTTCCATGAATTGCCAGAAGCACAAATAAATCTGTGTTAGAAGAAGTTCAGCCAGAATGCTCTTTAGAAGCCAGGATGGCCAGACTTGTCTCTCATACTTCAGACATATTATCAGGAGGAACCAGTCCCTGGAGAGGACATCATGCTTGGTAAAATGGAGAGTCAGAGAATAAAAGGAAGAACCCCAATGAGATTGATTGGCACACTCTGTCACATCTGAGGGGAAGATTCTTGTCTCTTTTCAACATCTGTGGGCCCTTGGAAATCTCCATGTGCCTTGGCATCAATCTTCCCTTGGGTCTATAAGGTTCTCAGTGTAGGGACTCTGTGTTCAAAGAATGGACTCACTTCTGGCTCTCCTTTTTTGATGACAGTAAATTCTCTCTGTTTGCTTCTCTCTGCCTTTATCTCTTGTAAGATAAAAGATGATGCAGGCCACACTCCAAGCAAACTTGCTCTTACATTGGATTAGGGTTATGATTTGAGTAAATGTGAAGACTTAAGTAAGGGTGATGTATTCCACCTTAATCCTACCTCATTAACATAACAAACATAACCTAATCCTTGTAAACAAACTAATCTTTTTTCTTGTGCTTTATTGACTATGCAAAGACATTTGACTGTGTGGATCCTAACAACCTATAGATAAAATTGTGAAAAATGAGAATTCTGGAACACTTAGTTGTGTATGCTTGTGTGGAACCTCTACATAGACCAAGAACAGACTAAAGGGATACTGAGTGGTTTAAAATCAGGAAAGGAGTGTGTCAGGGTTGTATACTTTCACCATACATATTTAATCTGCATGCTAAGCAAATAATCTGAGAAGAACATGGAATCAGGATTGGAGGTAGGTTCACTAACAATTTGTGATAAGCAGATGATACAATCTTGCTTACTGAAAATGAAAAGGACTTGAAGAACTTATTGATGTATATTATCAACTTCAGCCTTCAGTATGGATTGCACCTCAGTGTAAAAGAAAAACAAAAATCTCCACAACTGGACCAATAAATAACATCATGGTAAATGGAGAAAAGATTGAAATTGTCAAAGATTTAATTTTACTTTAATCTACAGCCAAACTCATAGAAGCAGCACTCAAGAAATCAGATGACTTATTTCATTGGACAAATCTGCTGCAAAGGACCTCTTTAAAATATTAAAGAGCAAAGATGTCACTTGGAGGACTAAGGGGTGCCTGACCTAAGCCATAGTATTTTCAATCATATGCATGTGCAAACTAGACAATGAAAGAGGGAGAGCAGAGAGTTGATGCCTTGACTTACGGTGTTGGCTAAGAACATTGAATGTGCCATGGCATACCAGAAGAACAGAAGAGTCCTGGTGTGCTGTTGCAGGATAAGTGCTGGACTGCAAAGTCAGTTTGAATCACCAGGTCCACATTTCAAACCCACCAGCCACTCCTCCAAAACTTTATATAGGGTCGCTGTGAGTCGGAACTGACTCAACAGCACTTAACAACAACTTGTAGAGCAAACAAATCTGCTTTGGAAGGAGTACAGTCAGATTGCTGTTTAGTAAAAAAGGATGATGAGATTTTGGTACTTTGGACACGTTATCAGGAGGAATCAAACTCTTTAAAAGGACATCATACTTTGTAAAGTGGAAAGTCATTGAAAAAGAGGAAGACAGTCAATAAAATGGATTGGCACAGTAGCTGCAATGATTGGCTCAAACATAAGAACAATGGTGAGCAGGGCTGGGCAGTGTTTCATTTCATTGTACAGCAGATCACTATGAATTGGAAACAATTCAATAGCACCTAACAACAACAGCCCTGCACGTTAACAGCAGGTAGAGGTTAGGATTAACAACACATTACAAAATAGGGGAAAATCACACAATACTGAGAAGCGTAGCCTCGCCAAGTTCACATATATTTCGGGGGGATGCTATTTGATGACTGGCAGAACTAGATGGAGCTGTTGTTATTGTTGTTTTTAAGTGCCATTGAGTTGGTTTCTGTATAGGATTCCTGAGGTATTGAAGGAGCAAAAAACTTCATCTTTCTCCCACAGAGCAGTTGGTGATCTTGAACCACTGACCTTTGGTTGACAGTCCAGTGCTTATCCTACAGAGCTATCACACTCCCTCGATGTGGCTTTTGTTGTTGTTAGGTGCCATCGAGTTGGTACAGACTCATAGCGACCCTATGCACAACAGAACGAAACACTGCTCGGTCCTGGGCCAGCCTCACAATTGTTGCCACGCTTGAGCTCATTGATGCTGGAGTGGCTTCCAACCTGAGGAGCTCATTTCTGGCATTGTATCTGACAGTGTTTCTCTGCTATTCGTAAGGTTTTCAGTGACTAATTATTCGGAAGTAGTTAGTCACTCCTTCTTCCTAGTCTGTCTTCATCTGGAAGCTCATCTGAAACCTGTTGACCATGGGTGACCCTGCTGGTATTTATAATATCCATGGTATAACTTCCAGAATCACAGCATTTCACAAGCCACCAGAGTTGTGGCTAGGGAGGGCCTTATCTTCATTTGACTTTGAATTCATGTCAGAATACAACTCCCAGTTACTCAATTTCTGTCAGGTCTGTGCTAAGTACTTGAAGTCCATTTATCCTCAGACCCTGTCAGTTTTTCAGTGTTTTTATTTTGTTTCATATCTACAAAAATTGGTCTTGGGAGGACTTAAAAAAAGCTAAGACTAGGATTCTAATGCAGACTGTCTGATTCCTCTAGTCCAGATCATAGAATAGTGTAGTAGTTAACTGGTGTAGGGGCAGTTCCAACTCATACCAACCCCATATATGGTTTCTGAGGAGTGACTGGTGCTTCAAACCAACCTTGCAGTGCATTATCCCACAGCACCACACCATGGCCCCAGTCTAGAGCATGCGCTTCACCAATCTGAAAGAGCAACGTCATCAACACACTACAGAACTAAGGTCGGGATGATGATAACACTAGATATTAAGCAACTATGATTTTCTTGCGATATGCAGATGATACAACCTTGATCGCTGAAAGTGAAGAGGACTTGAAACATTTACTTATGAAGATTAAAGAGCACAGCCTTCAATATGGATTACATCTCAGTGTCAAGAAAACAAAAATCCTCACCACTGGACCAATAAACAACATTCTTAACAATGGAGAAAAGATTGAAGTTGTCAAGGACTTCATTCTTCTTGGATCAACTATCAACACTCGCAGAAGCAGCAGTCAAGAGATCAGACGACGTATTGCACTGGGCAAATCTGCTGCACAGGAACTTTTTAAAGTATTGAAGAGCAGAGATGTCAGCTTGAGGACTAGGGTGCGCCTGAACCAGGCCATTGTGTTTTCAATAGCCTCATATGGATGCGAAAGCTGGACAGTGAATAAGGAAGATCGTAGAAGAATTGATGACTTTGAGTTGTGGTGTTGGAGGAGAATACTGAGGGTGCCATGGACTGCCAAAAGAACCAATAGATCTGTTTTGGAAGAAGTGCAGCCAGAGTGCTCCTTGGAGGCCAGGATGGCTAAGCTTCGTCTCTCCTACTTTGGACATGTAGTCCGGAGGAAACAATCGTTGGAGAAGGATGTCATGCTGGGTAGGGTGGAGGGTCAGAGAAAAAGAGGAAGACCTCCAACGAGATGGATCGGCCAGGTGGCATCATTGATGGACTCGGGGGTGGCAGCGGTGGTGAGGTTGGCCCAGGATCGAACATTGTTTCGCTCTGCTGTGCATGGGGTCGCTATGAGTCGGTTCCGACTCGATGGCACCTGACAACAACAACAAAGCATATAGATTGCCTTTGTGTATTTTACATTTTTACATAAACAGTATCATGTGATAGATAGATAGATAGATAGATAGACAGACAGACAGACAGACAGATAGATAGATAGATAGATAGATAGATGATAGATAGATAGATGATAGATAGATGATAGATAGATAGATAGATAGATAGATGATAGATAGATAGATGATAGATAGATAGATGATAGCTAGATAGATAGATAGATAGATATTCTTTAGTACTTTACTTTTTTTCACTCAGCATTGTTGTTGTTAAGTGTCGTCGAGTCGGTTCCGACCCATAGCGACCCTGTACAGGGTTTCCGAGGCTGTAAATCTTTACGGGAGCAGAACGTCTCATCTTTCTCCCGCGGAACATCTGGTAGTTTTGAACTGTTGGCCTTAAGGTTCGCAGCCCGATTCGTAACCACTACACTACCAGAGCTCCTCACTCAGCATTAGGTTCTAAGATTTAGCTATGTTGATACATGGATCCTGATGTGATGCTGTGAGATAAGTACTGGACCACAAGGTCAGTTTGAACCACAAGGCCGGAGGTTCAAATTCAACAGCTGCCCCTTGGAAACCCTATACAGAGTCACTATGAGTCGGGAGCCACTGGACAGCACTTAGCAACAACAACAACAATGTTGTTGATACATGGAGCTCACTTTCATTTAGTTGAGCTAGATATGGTATTCCATTTACGACGAAACCACAGTTTATCTATTCATTCTTCCACTGATACATAGTCAGGCTGTCTCTACGATTACACCTTACAATCTTTAAAAAATCAAATTGGCATCAAATTCTACAGATATGCTACCTGCTTTTTCTACTCAGCATTATCTGGTATTCATACACAATCTTTGAGAGTATGCTTTTAAACAGTTTCTTAGTATTCTATTGTGAGTGCTGTGGTTCTGTAGCATAAGCAATGAGCTGCTAACCACAGATCAGTGGTTCAAATCCACCAGTTGCTCTGCAGAAGAAAGATGAGAACTTTGGGCTCCCATAAAGGTTTACAGTCTTGAAAATCCTATAAGGATCACTATGATTAGAACTGTCTCAGTGGCAGCAACAACAAAGTATCCTATAGCATAAACATCCCAAGATGTGTCTAATCATTTCCTTCTTGAGGAACATTTAGGTATTTTTCAATAATGCATTTTTGGTGTTGTTAAACCCCGTATAGGGTTTCAGATTTGAACCATTGACCTTGCAGTTCAAACTGATCTTGCAAGGTTGAATGGATCTAACTGGTTAGTTCAAATGGATCTAACTGGTCCAGTGCTTATCCCATAGCACCACACCAGGACTCTTAATTCATTTTTGTGAATTCTATCCCCGTAAATGTTCTGTAACCTGACTTTTTGGCACTTTGGCAAACACAAAAGACTATTAAGTACCTCTGAGAGGCGAGGTTCTTCGGTGGTTAAATAGCTGTGTTCTGGCCCCATAATCCCTGGATTCAAATTCCACCAATTTCACTTATTAACCACGGGATTTTAAGCAAATTCTTTAACTTTTCAGCTTTTTATTTGTAAAATAGCATTCATTATAGCACTTAACTTGAATTCCATACTAAGTGAATTTATATGCTGTGTGTTTTGTTGTCTCTTTAAATCCCCTTTTAGACAAACTATGGGAGCATGGTGTCTTCACAGGATAAGCACTGCATTACAAACCACAAGGTCCACAGTCCAAGCTTGCCAGGTGCACCATGGAAGAAAGGCGAGGCTTTCTGCTCCCGACAGGATTTAAAGCCTATACAGGGTCGCTAGAGGTTGGAACCAACTAAATGGCAATTAACAACAACAGCAACAAGGTCAACTATAGACAAATAAGGGCAATTTTATATATGTGAAGTCAAACTTGCTTACATAAAGCAAATGCCATTCAGAGGATAAAATAATCTTGTGAGAGTTAAGTCACTCCCTCCAAAAAAAGGGCTTACTGCACAGTTAGCACTCAGTAAGTGCTGAGTTAACTTTTAAAAATGTTCACAGAGCAAATACACACATATGCTCACACATGAGTATGCACACCTATCTGTAGTTTGGCTGTGTGATATACCCTTAAGTTCTATCCCAACTTTTCCTTACTGATAAACTTACCCAATCTCTTGAGGTATTGTTTTATTGAGTATGACTTTCTGTTTTGTCACCTTTCATTGGTAATCAAATCTGAGACCCCAAGCAAGCCCTCACTATTTCACACATTATATCCCCGGCAAGTATCATAAAAGCCAGCCATTGACTATGTGAAATTATGAGACCCTTCCTTTTCAATTCAACCAAATGGTCTATAGATTGCAACATTTTTCAAATGTTAACCTACCCACAATCTCTTCCTCTTATATTGTCCTATGAATGGTACCCCTTTTCAGTTAGCATCAGGAGAATCAAATCTCTAATGCAGGATCACATTTTCAAGGAAAATCCCAAAAAAAGCCATAAAGTGTAAAACAAAGAATCCCACTTGATTTTTTTTTTTTTTTTTTTTTTTAGTACATCCAGGCATGGTGCAATAAAACCTTCACTGGCCACAGGAGACTTCCCCTAATTCAGCTAAACAAACATTCTTGCTTTTACTCGTAGGAATGCTATCGGACAACTTAATGGACTTGGGAAAAGTCTATGGGGCTCCTGGACTGGAACGGGATGAAAGGAAACTACGGATGACCAGTGAAGCAGTCAAGCTCCAAGCCCAGCCTCACCTCAGAGATCAGCATGTTCCAAAGTCGATGAAAAGCAGAAATTCACAAGGAAGTACTTACTACTCAATTTGTCACTACAACTTCCAAATGGTTTAGGTTGATCACAACCTCTTTAATTTCTGCAGGGCCAGGGGACTACTTGCAAGTTTCTTAATTGTTGAACACCATCCTGGTAGAATAGACGATTTCCATGTTATCAAATATGGTCTAAATTAGCTTTAAAAAAACAAAACAAAACAAAACAAAAAAAAAAACAGAAAATATTTCTAGAAGAGACAAAACACACATTTACGTATTTGCATGCATTTACACATACATTTCTATGTGATAAACTTAGTCAAAAAGGGGATTAAGTCCTACCCCTACTTTTATGAGGAAAATGAGTATCTTTTAATCTCTAGGAACGTATTGGTTTTCCTTAACTGCAAGCTTAGTCATACTCTTCCGACTCATTAGTATTAATTCCTTTTCCTCCAGCAGCCTGACCAGAACTAATTCGGTTCTGAGGAGACTTAGCAATGAAATCCAAATGGAGTGTTGCCCGCTGGCCTATAACAGTTGGTCTTATTCCTGTGAGACCATGTCTAGACTCTTAAGGAAAGTCAAAAAAGATGTTGTTCTTGATTGGCTGTTGCAGTTTTGAACTTTGGAAAGCTAGGTAACTCTGCTTTTCCTTTTATTACGTCAGGAAAATCATGTACTGATTCAAAAATGAGGGGAGATGGCGTTAAAGTAGACATAAATCATATCTCCTCCGTGATCTTGCCACTATTGATAATCATTTCTTTTTAAGAATGCCTTTATTGATGTTAAGAGCTGTCAAGTCAGTTCTGACCCACAGCAATCCTGTATAGGGTTTCTTAGGGGCAGCTGGTGAGCTTGAACCACCCACCTTGAAGTTCAAACTGCCTTGCAGTCTGGCACATTAACCCACAGAGCCACACCAGGACTCCAAGAATGCTTTTAGGGACTAAGAATTTCTACAATCTGAGGTAAAATATTTTTGCCTTTGCTATATATCTTCTGTTTTCTAAAGTTGGGTGTTTTTTGTATTTCTTTTGCTTATTTTTTTTTTTTTTTTCAGTCTAGGGGGCCAATACATGAAGTGTTTAATTTGAGGACAATTAACATTAACTGAATCATAAAAATCCTATTCTTCATCCTGACGATTCATTCTCAAACATTCCTTTACCACAGAAGAGTGGTACGAAGTCTAGAGAAAATGGAGGAAGGAAAGAAAGACTAGAGGAATTGCAGAAGGAAGGAAGGGAGAGGGGGAGGGAGGAAGACCATGATCCGGCATAATATCTGAAAGAAAATGAAGATAAATGAAACCTAAAGATTTCAATTGTATGCCCAGTAAGCCAAAAAAACAACCCTGTTACCATCAAGTTGGTACAATGGACAGTAGCCCTATGGGACAGTCGAACTGCCCCTCAGGGTTTCTAAGGCTGTAATCTTTACTGAAGTAACCAACCAGTTGCTTGGTTCAAATCACCAAAACTTTTTGGATTTTAACCATTGCACCAACACTTATGCCCAGTAAGTCCTTCTGATTTTCACTACATTCTACTAAGAGGTATGGTGGTGGTGGCAGTTGTGTGCCATGGAGTCGGTTCTGACACATAGTGAACGTGTATAAGGTTTTCAAGGCTGTAAATCTTTACAGGAGAAGAAAGTCTCGTGTTTCTACCATAGAGTTGCTGGTAGATTTGAACTATTGACCTTTTGGTTATCAACCCAGCTCGTAATCCACTATGCTACCAGGGCAAATTCCACACCATTCCATTATCAGTTATTAAAAAAAAAAAAAAAAAGAAAGCCATTGCTATCAAGTAAATTCCAAATCACAGTGTCCCTATAAGACTAGGAAGAACTGCCCCATAGGGTTTCCAAAGTTTTACTCTTTATGGAAGCAGACTGCCATATCTTTCTTCTGCAGAGTGATTGGTGAGTTCAATCTCCTGACTTTTAAGTTGGCACCAAAGCTTAATACTGTGCCATCAAGGCTTAAATAGCCAGCCCCATTAAACACAGCAAGACTTACAGACAATGCTAATGAACAAATTGAGCATGCTAGACTTCTTGGCATTGGTGGCTGCAACAATGTACTCAAATATACCCAAGACTGTGAGGGTGGAACTGGACTAGGCAATGTTTGATTCTATTATAAGGTCTCCATGAGCGGCCATCAACTCAACAGCAACTAATAACAATACAACAGGCCAGGCTCCTTAAAATTATAAGTATTTCTTAGCATTTTATATCACTAAAGACTCACATTTCTGTTGTTAGGTGGCATGAAGTTGCTTCTGACTCATAGCAATCCCATGTACCATAGAATGAAACCTTGCCCAGTCCAGTGCCATTTTCATGGTTATGTCTGAGTTCATTTCTACTGCCACCATGTCAACCCATCTCCTTGGGTTCTTACTGTTTTTTGTTGGCCTTTCACTTTACCAAGCTTAATGTCCTTGTTCAGAAACTTCTAATAACATATCCGAAGAACGAAAGACAAAGTCTTACCATTGTTGTTTCTAAGAAGCATTCTGGCTGTACTTCTTCCAACACAGATTTGTTTTTTTCTTCTGGCAGTTCATGCTACTTTCAATATTCTTTTCCAACACCACAATTCAAACACATCAGTTCTTCTACGGCCTTCCTTATTCACTGTCCAATTCTCACATGCATGTGAGGAGATTGAAAATACCATGATTTGGGGCAGCTAACTTTTGTCCTCAAACTAACACATTTGTTTTATTAACACTTTAAAGAGGTCTTATGCAGCATATTTGCCTAATGCAATACATCATTTGATTTCTTGACTGCTGCTTTCATGAGTATTGATAGGAGATCCAAACAAAATGAAGTCTTTGACAACTTTTCATGATGTTATTTATTGGTCCAATTGTGAGGATTTTTGTTTTCTTTACATTGAGGGGCAATCCATACTGAAGGCTGTAGTTTTTTTTATCTTTATCAGTAAATATTTTACGTCCTCCTCACTTCCAGCAAGAACGTTTGTGTCATCTGCATATCTCAGGCTGTTAATGAGTCTTCCTCAAATCCTGATGCTACGTTCTTCATATAATCCAGCTTCTTAGATCATTTGCTAAATATATGAATTGAATAAATATGACAAAAGGATACAACCCTGGCATATTTCCAGACTATTTAATAACACCAGTTTTTATAAGTCTCAAGCAAAGACTTCCCTAAGTCTGAATTTAATTTGTCTCCTGGTAACCATTGTATAGAAAACCTACAGTGAGGCAATAAGGTGAACACAAACTTGTGAGTTGAGGCTACATGGAAATGGGCCTGACAATTGACTATGTTGGTCTTAAATAAGCTATTTAACCCCAATAGTCCATTTCTTCCTCTTTAAATTTCCTAGCCAGTCTCTCAGGGTCCTCCCTGCACTAAGAGTCTAGTGCTAGCGAGATAAGTAATTCATAATGTTTCCTTCAATGTTGTTATTGCATGCCGTCAAGTTGGTTCCAACTCATAGCAGCACTGTATAGAGTTGCCAAGAAAGCAGCTGGTAGGTATGAACCACCATCTTTGTGGTCAGTAGTCCAGTGCTTAACCTACAGCGCCACACCAGGATTACTTCTTCATTAGTAAAATGGAAAGATAATACCCACTCTGATATTATGAGTGTGAAGTACTGTAGAAAGTAAAATCCACTGAACACATATTAGAGGACTTTCAGTACATTCTACTTAGAAGTATAGAGTCACAGTCTATGAATCACAACTTTTCTACAAATCTATTGCCTATGGTTCAAAATCCATGGTTCTATGGCTCAAGATCTTGCTTGAAGAGCTTGCTTCTTATGCTAATATTCTACCAGCAGAGTGGCTTATGCTGAATCTGCCATCCTACCACCACGTGTCCTGATGGAAGTTGATAGGAGACTCAGGTTGAGAACTAGCTAGATAATAGACTCCAACTGATAACTCACTTGGGTTAGGGCCATATTGAATACCCAGAGTGGTGAACAGCCATGTAGATAGTCCTAGAAAAATCTATATTCTTACATTGTAATTCTGTCATTGATGGTAACAGGATCTGGAATGGATGAGAGGAGAGAGGCAAGCATTAATAAAATAGGAGAAATTAAGGTGGCTTAGGACATTTCTGCCATTAGCTTGATTCCCACACTCTGACTTCTGCAAACTGTCACTTATAACCAAACCAGCTGCCGTTGTGTCTATTCTGATTCATGGCAACCACATGTGTTACAGAGTAAAGCTTCTCCATAGGGTTTCTTGCCTGTAATCTTTATGATTACAGATTGCCTGGCATTTTTTTCCATAACACCACTGGGTGGATTCAAATTGCCATCCTTTAGGTTAGTAGTTGAGCACCCAAGAACTTTAAGCACCTTGCTACTTGGAGGGACAGGGAGTAAGACACAGGGAACACTTTGTTATCCTGAACTCCAATATAACTTCCCAAGAGATTTGGAGGTGGAATGGCAGAGGCAGCAAGGGTCCACTGCTGGGAAGTAGACTGAGCTTAAGAAGAAGTAGACACAGCAAGAAAGGCAGCAGGAACCTGCTACATTGCAGATGCTCCTTCCTGCATGTGAAGCCTTGCATGCTCCAACAACAGTTACACCAGTAGTATTCAAAGAAATCAACATTCAACAATCTATGTAACAGATGTTAATCCTGACCACAAGTGTCACAAAATGATTGCACTAATTATATGCTATTGATTTCCTTAGTGATGTTGGTTACATCCCAGGGGGTCAAGTGAGGAGAAACAGCAGAAATTGTAAAAACACATGAGGCAGGCAGCCCATATTTGCAGAGACTGTGCTCCAAGCTGCGAACGACAAATATAAGGCGTGGGATTGATGATGACAATTGCTAAAGAACAACAGAGTATATGCAAATGGGTTGGAAGTCTGTATCAAGCTGAACCATACAGCTTCGGCACATTTGCTGTTTGTTGTTGTTAAGTGCCGTCTAGTGGGTTCCAACTCATTGCAACCTGTATAGCGTTTCTGAGCAGTGGCAGGTAGGTTTGAACTGCCAACCTTGTGGTTCAAACTGACCTTGTGCACTAGTGATTTATCCTGCAGCACCACCCCAGGGCTTCATTTGCATTTTCTGTAGGAATGGTAAATATTGCAATTAGCCAACAGATAAGAATGTCTGACCCTCAGAGCATAATGGATTGCTTTTTCTTTGTTTGGTTTTTTCAATTTAATACCGAAATCTTTTTGTTTTGTTTAGTTTCTGGCAGCCAAAAGGCAATTGTTAACCACTCTGGTACACAATATGGTGATTCCTCAGAAAGTTGGAAATAGAAATATATTGTTGTTGTTGTTGTTAGGTGCCATCGAGTCGGTACCGACCCATAGTGACCTTATGCACAGCAGAACAAAACACTGCCCAATCCTGGGCCAACCTCACTACTATTGCTATGCTTTAGTCCATCAATGCTGACACTCGGCCAATCCATCTTTTTGGGAGTCTTCCTCTTTTTCTCTGTCTCTGCACCTTACCAAACGTGATATCCTTCCTTCTCCAGTGATTGATTGGTCCCTCTTGACAAATTGCCAAAGTATGACAGACGAAGTTTGGCCATCTTGGCCTCTAAAGAGCACTCTGGCTGCACTTCTTCCAAAACAGATCTATTGGTTCTTTTGACAGCCCATGGCACTTTCAATATTCTCCTCCAACACTATAACTCAAAAGCATCAATTCTTCTGTGGTCTTCCTTATTCACTGCCCAGCTTTTGCATGCATGTGAGGTTATTGAAAATACCATGGCTTGGGTCAGGCATACTTTAGTCTTCAAGCTGACATCTTTGCTCTTCAACACTTTAAAAAGGTTTTGTACAGCACATTTGCCTCATGCAATACATCATTTGATTTCTTGACTGCTGCTTCTGTGAGTGTTGATAGTTGATCCAAGAAGAATGAAATCCTTGACAACTTCAATCTTTTCTCTGTTGGTAAGAATGTTGTTTATTGGTCCAGTGGTGAGATTTTTGTTTTCTTGACATTGAGATGTAATCCATACTGAAGGCTGTGCTCTTTGATCTTCATCAGTAAATGTTTTAAGTCCTCTTCACTTTCAGCAAGTATATATCATCTGCATATCGTAGGTTGTTAATGAGTCTTCCTCCAATCCTGATGCCACGTTTTTCCTCATAGAACCCAGCTTCTCGGATTATTTGTTCAGCATAAAGGTTGAATAAGTATGGTGAAAGAATACAACCTTGTCGCACAACTTTTTAAATTTTAAACCATTCGTTGTTCCCATGTTCTGTTCGAACAACTGCTTCTTCGTCTATGTATAGATTCCTCATGAGCACAATTAAGTGTTCCGGAATACTCATACTTTGCAATGTTGTCCATAGTTTGTCATGATCCACACAATTGAAACCCTTTGCATAGTCAATAAAGCACATGGAAACGTCTTTCTGATATTCTCTGCTTTCAGCCAAGATCCATCGGACATCAGCAATGATATCACTCATTTCATGGCCTCTTCTGAATCCGGGTTGAACAGCTGGAATTTCTCTGTCAATGTATGCTTGCAGCCATTTCTGTATTACCTTTAGCAAAATTTTACTTCCGTGGGATATCAAAGAGATTGTCCGATGATTTCCGCATTCTGTTGGGTCACCTCCCTTTGGCATGGGCACAAATATGAATCTCTTACAATCAGTTGGCCAGATAATGGTGTTCCAAATTTGTTGGCAGAGATGAGTGAATGCCTCCTGTACCTCATCACTTTCTTGAGAGATTTCAATAAGTCAAGAAATCCCTTATGATCCAGCAATTCCTCTACTTGGTATTTATCCACAAAAAATATGAGCCATAACACGAGTAGATACATGCACACCAATGTTCATAGCAGCACTATTTGCAATAGCAAAAAAGATGGAGACAGCTAAGTGCCCATCAATGGAAGAATGGATAATCAAACTTTGGTACATACACACAATGGAATACTATTCCACCCTGAAGAACAACAAGGAAGCTGCAAGCCACCGCATAACATGGATGAACCTTGAGGACATTATGCTGAGTGAAATTAGTCAGGCACAAAAGGAGAAATACTGCATAGGACCATTATTGTAAAAGATTAAGAAAAAGTACCTACACTAAAAGGGGGAAAAAAACAATCTTTGCTGGTTAATGGGTTGTATGGGGTGGAGTGAGGGGAGGTAGGGGAAGGTAGAGCACAGGGTAGGGAATAGACAAAGGATAGTTTGGGGGCTGGGGGGGGGCAATACACAAGAAGGGGGAGGGGAATGGAAGAACAAGGTGGATAGGAGAATAGTTAGGCAGGTTTGCATGGGCTAAGTAGGACAGTGGTAAATAATGATGTATGCACAAACTTGGAACAACAGGCCTCTGTGATACAGGAATTGAGGCATGGTTTGAATGGGTAAAAGAGGGGAAATAATGTTAAGGTGCTTGTCTGTATTTTTAAATTGTAAAATAGACACTTGAAAGGGATAATCAGAAACATCACCATTGAAAGCTTGTAAATCCGTCTTCAGCCTATAACTGAATGGAATACCTAAAATGGGGCTAGAACTTGCCCAGTGAAGGAGGCTTCCTGCAGATCCTTTGCATTGCATAAAACCATAGGTGGATTTCTGATCCCCATCCAGAATTTTCTGAGGTGGGAAATTTCTACTTGAAAGGACAAGAAAACCAGCCTGGAGAGGCTAGAACAGAAAATACTTCTTGAAAGAAAGACCAGCAGGAAAAAATCATAAGAAATAACAGCAGTCGGATTGACTACTACAAGAATGAGCAAGTTGTTCCCCCAGGAGCCATCAAGGCAAACAGCTGGGTCCCCTCAGGACAAACCCCCTAAAACTCAAGGGGAATACATGAGTAGGCATGTGGTCTTGATGGTGACCACGTTGGTCACGGATAAGGTGAAGTGAGGGAAAAACAGCAATGAAATCATGAGTTAAGTCTGACCATGTTCAATAGATACCTGTTAACATAGATTAAGACCTGGATAGCCAGCAGTATGGCAAGACCTGGGGACTCCTGGGCTAAGAGACAGGGACATGGCCGCAGAGGACTAGAGTGGTGAGTGAAACATCTAGCTGATATGAAATGAGGGGAGATGCACAAAGAACATCCATACTTGAAGCTAGTACCCATTTGACCTGGCTTCAATGACTGGATGATGAAAACTCAACTAGAAGAAGACAGAAGAGGGGAAAAAAAAAGAGCAATTCGCTATAATTTGAAGAACTTGACCTACACCTATGGATGTAGTAGCTCAAAAGAGGGAACAAATCTTAACAGTGAGGATCATTCCCACCCCGGAACACAGGATTGACAGAGATGGGCCATTTAGACATTCTTGTTGTTGTTGTTAGGTGCCATTGAGTCGGTACCAATTCATAGCAACCCTATGCACTACAGAACGAAACACTACCCAATCCTGGGGCAACTTCATAATTGTTGTCACACTTGATCCCCCATTAATGCTGCCACTTTGCCAATCCATCTCGCTGGGGGTCTTCCTCTTTTTCTCTGACCCTCCACCTTACCAAACATGATCTCCTTCTCCAGCAACTGGTTCCTCCTGATAATATGTCCAAAGTATGAGAGACAAAGTTTGGCCATCCTGGCCTCCAAGGAGCACTCTGGTTGCACTTCTTCCAAAACGGATCTGTTGGTTCTTTTGGCAGCCCATGGCACTTTCAATATTCTCCTCCAACACCATAAATCTAAAGCATCAATTCTTCTACAGTCTTCCTAAATCACTGTCCAGCTTTCGCTTGCATATCAGGTTATTGAAAACACTATAGCTTGGGTCAGGTGCATGTTAGTCCTCAAGCTGACATCTTTGCTCTTGAACACTTTAAGAAGGTCTTGTGCAGCACATTTGCCTAAATCAATACGTCCTCTGATTTCTTGGCTGCTACTTCCATGAGACTTGATAATTGATCCAAGAAGAATGAAGTCCTTGATAACTTCAATCTTTTCTCCATTGATAAGAATGTTATTTATTGGTCCAGTGGTGAGGATTTTTGTTTTCTTTACATAGAAATGCAATCCATACTGAAGGCTGTGGTCTTTGATTTTCATCAGCAGATACTTTTCACTTTCAGCAAGCAAGGTTGTATCATCTGCGTATTGAATGTTGTTAATGAGTCTTCCTCAAATCCTGATGACACATTTTTCTTCATATAACCCTGATTCTTGAATTATTTGCTCAGCATACAGATTGGATAAGTATGGTGAAAAAATACAACCCTGTCACACGCCTTTCTTAATTTTAAACCATTCAGTGTTCCCATGTTCTGTTTGAACAACTACCTCTTGGTCTATGTACAGATTCCTCATGAGTACAATTAAGTGTTCAGGATTACTTATACTTCTCAATGTTGTCCATAGCTTGTCATGATCCACACAATCAAAAGCCTTTGTGTAATCAATAAAGCACAGGTAAACATCTTTCTGGTATTCTCTGCTTTCAGCCAAGATCCATTGGACATCAGCAATGATATCCCTTATTCCAGAGCCTCTTCTGAATCTGTCTAGAACTTCTAGAAGTTCTCTGTCAATGTATGCTTGCAGTAATTTCTGTATTACCTTTTGTAAAACTTTACTCTCATGAGATATCAAAGAGATTGTTCAATGATTTATGCATTCCATTGGGTCACCTCCCTCTGGAATGGGCACAAATACGGATCTCTTCCAATTAGTCGGCCAGATGGTTGTCTTCCAAATTTCCTGGCAGAGATGAATGAGTGCTTCCAGTGCTGCCTCACTTTCTTGAAAGATTTTGATTTTTATTCCATCAATTCTTGGTGCCTTGTTCTTTGCCAATTCCTTCAATGCATCTTGGACTTCTTCCTTCAGTATCATTGGCTCTTGATCATATACTACCTCTTGAAATGACAGGTATGCACAACTTAGACATTGGCTATCCAAAATGGGGCCTACAAAGGCAAGAAGTGATGACTGGCTTACAAGCTTTCAAGAGGGAGCCTAGTTCCAGAAGGTGCGAGGGTGAGGTAGAATTGTTACTGTGTGGTTTCCAACCTGTCTGATGGAGCTGATGAAAGGAGATGGAGATAAGACTCTTGTGGTTCAATAGTGAATTATTGCTATCAGGACGGACTGTGAGTATTAGAAATGTAAAGGTAGATGTTTTGTAACAAAAGGATGGGAGTAGTTGATCTTACATTCCAGGAACAGAGGTCCCTGGGATCATCAAGGGAGAAGAGCAGAGTGCAGGACCCTATCCAGAGAAGCAGTACACCAGAGATGGAATCAGAGATGATGACAGGAAGAGATGGAGCAGCTGGGGCCTCTGAATTCAGGGAGGGAGAGGGTCTGTGTGCTGATGGCCAGGGTCAGGCTTGTGGGTTGTTTGATGATGTATGGAGGAGATTGTAATCATTTCAATGAAATGAAATATGATAGGATGAATGTAAAGCTAATGTGCTCCCATGTAAACTATCACTTAATTCACAATAAAAACTTAAAAAAAAAAAAAGACAATTATTAGAAAGCCAGATTCCGAAGATGCTAAAATATCTCTTCTGTTTCTCTCATAGCTAATATCTTATATTTCTCCACAAGGACAAAAACTGCAAGTATGTAATTGGCCTCTACTTTGCTTGGTCATAGTGTCACAAGAGCCAATAAACTAGCCAAGCCTGCAGAAAGTCTTGTCAGGACATTGCCAGGATTTTGACTAAAGCATGGGAGGGCCTGTGAAAGTTTTCTGAATGAGATGTTTTGATGAGTTCCCAGAATACTCAACATTTCCTTATTGGCAAATTCCTAGGTTGTCATCTGTGGTGGAAATCCTGAGTAGTCTGATGGTGTCATCCCTATTTTCCAAACCGAGAAATGAGAATAAAAGTGGAATAAGTCATCCATCCATCATCTGCAGCATCAGGGAATGTCAGGATCTGTCATAACCACACCCTGCCATTTTGCTCTGTCAGGGCTCCACAGACTCTTGCTCAAGACCCCAGACAGCTGTTTGAGCTTCACCTGACACATTCATCTCTACTGTCTATGGAGTAGGGTGCCTGTCCTTCCTACCATAAAGCTTACCAGGACAATCTCTTCTTCTATGTCTCATAGAACAGTCAAGCTTGAGACATTTGAAAAATCCCCTTACAGGTGCTGACATGCTTAAGGTACTACTTTACCCCTCAAGATGCCTGAGGATGTGGGCAAGCAGACTGGCTGGAGAGTGGAAGAGTAATTTGACCACTGTCTTCTTGCCTCCCAAAAAGAAACAAAATAATAATACAACTCTCTCTTTGCTGCTCCCATTCACCAAGCAGGTGTGCTGGTAGCCTGAATGTCTCAGCTGTAGAGATTGTCCTATTCTAAACGTGGATGCTAACCTATTAGCAGTTGTTGTTGTTGTTGTTGTTAAGTGCCGCCAAGTCGGTTCCGACCCATAGCGACCCTGTACAGGGTTTCCGAGGGTGTAAATCTTTACGGGAGTAGAAAGCTTCATCTTTCTCCCGCGGTAGCAGTAGGAGATTTTATGTGGGAGGAAAAGCTGAGTTTTTTTTTTTTTTTAACTTATGTGTTTGTTCTGTTTTAAATGTTTAAGGCAAATATATCCTTGTTCTCTAATTTAATTGGAATTCTCAGGGAAAGAATGATGAGAATTAGAGGGTCTTGATAGCCTATTCTTTGGGATCCTGGATGACTATCAACTTGGCAAATTAAAGGCACTTGTATTAGGCTCAAGAACACACTCACTTCTTTAACCACATGTGGTAGAATTTTCACTTTTTACAAAATTCCTCATGGAGAAGGATGAAAGTTGCACTATAGCTTTTGTTAAAACTTAATGAAGTTTTAGGAAAAGAATCTGATCCTTGCCCTGGCACATGGAGGCTGCATCTTTGTAAACAATGTGGCAAGGGTATTTGCAAGATTTATAGGAAACAGCAATTGGCAGACAAACATTTGCTCCTACTCTGGCCCCATAAAGCTTTACTACTGGCTTTTCAGAGCTCTAAAAATGTTATTGAAAACAAAGACAAAACCATCACCATTTAGACCACTGCCAGCATGAGCCTCTGAAGTGGATAAACTTAGATTCATGTACCTTTCAAAAGAAAAGTTTTTTCGTGTATGCCACCTTCAACCAGTTTGCAATATGTTCAAAGCCCTCTCCCCAAATCCTTAGAAAGTTAACCCTAACCTAAAAGGGTCACATTATCTTTCACCTGCAAGAGGTACTGTGCAAGGATTTGCAATTCAGAATAAAGTAATAGAGACGAACTGATCATTCTTTTCACGCCATATAGTGAATTTGATACAGGTGCTTGTTAGATGTGAAACAGGTCTAAGAGTAGGTATATGCAAGGCAGCTCTATAATTAAAGGTCTTTTGTTTCCAAGAACCAGGCAGTTAATAAAGGTGATAAGAATAATTGTGAGTTTGGAAAGGAACGAAAGAAAAGGAAGTACCATTCTCTGAGAATGAGTGTAACTGAATATAAAATCTTTATTTTAGACTTTGTTACAGGAAAGGGAATGATTAACTATCAAACATCATGACTCCTACCTTGAAAAGGAAAGTTCCAAATGACTATTTCACATATCTTGCTCTTAGAACCTCCTCCTTATTCTACTCAACACAAAACAGCTTACAGGTTAATATGCCAATTAAACCTCTGCCTGGCAAGGCTGTTCTCAACATTATACCTGGAGGAGTTGTGAATGAGGAGTTGCACACAGGATTTTGCTGAATGAAAGATAGTTGGTGCTTTCTAAAGTCACCAACCAGACCCCACCCCAATCAACCCTTTTAATATAAAATTAGGGGCTTATCTCTTTACCCTGCCAACCCTTAAATAATTATCTTCTAATGGCGATAAGGAAATGTCAAGTTCTCTATGGAAGAGGGAAAACTTTCTCAGTTATGTATCCAAATGCACTGGTCACACAAAAGAGCCCAAGTGCTGATCTATTTTGAGTTGGCTTTGGAGGACAAACGGCCTTCACTCACCACTGGGAAGACAAAAGCATGCACACATGAACAGTGCAACAGTTACATGCATGGCCCCAGTCAAGCCAAACATTCATGTCAGGAGTGTGGAATTTCCCTGTCACATAAAACCGTAGCAAGTTCAAGAGGGAGATACACTAATCAAGGAACAGAGTGGAGCCTTGGAATGTCTTCTCTCTAACTTCGAAGCCAGGGGAGGTGAAGCAGTTCTTCTGTCAGGTTTCAATGGAATGAAAGGTCCAGACACAATCATTTCACTCCATTAAAATTCTCCCTAGCAGACTGGAAAATTAATACATAATAAATAAATGTGTACTGAATACCTACCCTGTTCAAGGAACTATGTTAAGAACTTGGGAAGGATATAAAGAAATGACAAAGTCTTGTTCTCAGTGATGGTCTAAAAGCCCAGGCAATTAAGATGAACAAATCATGGAGGCATATGGATAGCTTATGAGTTAGGGCTGCTTGTCTAACACTCATTAGTCTTTGCCCCCCACTAACAGAGCCTTCCAAGCCTTGTCTTACCAGTTTGTCGTGCTGTGGGAGCTTGCATATAAGTCATATTCCCATCAATTCCAAAGAAAGGTGATCCAACAGAATGTAGAAATTATCAAACAATATCATTTATATCACATGCAAGTAAAGTTGTGCTCATCTGTGGTACTCTGGTTGCTTGCCTGTTGCTGTGATGCTGGAAGCTATGCAAGTAGTATTGCAAACATCAGCAAGGTCATTCAGGGGGGATGAGGATGCAGCACAACTTCCAGACTTACACAGACTAGGAAGAAGGTCCATTTCTGAAGGATGGGCCACAGAAAACCTTATGAATAGCAAGGGAATATTGTCTGGTATGGTGCCAGAATTTAAGTCCCTTGGGTTTTAAGGCATTCAAGTATAACTAGGGAAGAGCTGACTCCTCAAAGTAACGTTTGCATTAATGACATGGATTGAGCAAATCTTTCAGGACCTTCATTTACAGGTGTTGTGAAACTCAAAAAAGAGAAGAAAGAAATGCTTGCAAACATCTATTAATAATCAGAACATGGAATGTACCAATTATGAATCTAGGAAATTTTGAAGTTGCAAAAACTAAACTGTAATGAATAAAGACCAATATCCCAAGCCTTACTGAGCTGAACTGGACTGTTTGGCAATTTTGAGTAGCACAATCATATGCTTTACTATACCAAGATTGACAAATTTAACAGCAATACTACAGCATTCCTTGTCAAAAAGAGCATCTTGAAATAGAATGTTCTCTGTGATAGGATAATATCCATACAGCTACAAGGAAGACCAGTTAATATAATTATTATTCAAATTATCAACCAGCCACTAAAGTCAATGAGGATAAAATTGAAGGATTCTACCAACTTCTTCAGTCAGAAATTGATCAAACATTCAATCAAGATTTATTGATAATTATTTATGATTGGAATGTGAAAGTCAGAGTAATGATGAAAGGTCAGTAGTTAGAAAATATGACCTTGGTGATAAAAACGACACTAGAAATAGATGATAAAATTTTGCAATACCAATGATTTATTCATTGCAAGTACCTATTTTTTCATACCAAATGAAATACACAGGAATCAAATTAACTGCATCTGTGGAAAGAGATGATGGAGCCACTCAACATCATCAGCCAAAAAAAAAAGGCAGGACCAACTGTGGAACAGACCATCAATTGCATATTCAAGTTCAGGTTGAATCTGAAGGAAATCAAAACAACTCCAAAATATGGCCTTGGATATTTGTTGTTGTTTAGTGCTGTCGAGTCGGTTCTGACCCATAGCAACCCTGTACAGGGTTTCTGAGGCTGTAAATCTTTACGGGAGCAGAACGCCTCATCTTTCTCCCGCGGAGCGGCTGGTAGTTTCGAACTGCTGGCCTTAAGGTTCGCAGCCTGATTCGTAACCACTACACTACCAGAGCTCCTTGGCCTTGGACATATTCTACCTAAATTTAGAGACCATATCAGGAAAAGATTTGAAACATTAAGCACTCATGACCAAAAACCAGAGAAGTTGTAAGATAACATCAAGGTTATTATACAGGAAGAAATCAAAAGGTCATTAAACAGGAAAGAAAGTAAAGACTAAAACAGGTGTCAGAGGGATTCTGAAACTTGAATGTAGAGAAGCTAAAGCGACTGAAAGAAATGAAGTAAAAAGATGAACAGAAAATTTCAAAGGGCAGCTAGAGAAGATAATAAAGTCAGATATTAAAATGAAATGTGTAAAGAACTAGAGTCAGAAAACCAAAATGGAAAAACATGCCCGGCATTTCTTAAGCCAAAAGAACTGAAGAAAAAGAATCAAGCCATATTAAAGAATTTAATGTACAAAATTAAAGGATTGCAACATTAAAGATTCTGTCAGCAAAATATTGAAAAATGCAAAAAGGATGGAAAGAAGATGATAAAAATAGAAAGTCCCTGTACCAAAAATAATTGGTCAATGTTCAACCATTTCAAGAACTGATGACATCAGAGGAAGAAGTCTAGGCAAATAAATCTGTCTTGAAAGTATAGTCAGAATCTCCTTAGAAGTGAGGATGGCAAGACTTCAGGTGTGACCAGCACCTGGAGAAGAGCATCAATCTTGGGATCCAGTGAGATGGATTAACTCAGTGGCTGCAACAATGGGTTTAAGCATAAGAACAACTGTGAGATTGGTGAAGGACCAGGCAGTGTTTCGTTCCATTGCACATAGGATCACTATGAGTCAGAACCAACTAGATGGCACTCAACAATAACAGCAACATCCCTGACCAAGAGATCCTTGCTGGTGTAGTGGGTAAGCACTTGGTTACTAATCAAAAGGTCATTGGTTTGAACAGACCAGCATCTTCCGTAAAGATTTATAGCCTTGGAAACTGCCATGGAATGAATTATGTCCCCCAAAATTTGTCAGCTTGGCTGGACCATGATTCAGTAGTTATGCGATGATCTCTCATATTTGATTTGATGAGCTAAACCAATAAGAAAATTAAGGGTGATGTTGTTGTTTTTAAGTGTCGTTGAGTCAGTTCCAACCCATAGCAAGCCTGTATAGAGTTTCCGAGAAGCATTTGGTGGGTGTGAACAGCTGACCTCGCAGTTCAAACTGACCTTGTGATCTAGCCCATTATCCTGCAGTATCACACCATTCCTAATACCACCACAACCCTGGTCTGATGTAAGGGAGATTCCCAGGGGTATGGCATGCAACACCTTTTATTTTACAAGACATGAAAGGAGAAAGAAGTCAGCAAAGAAGAGGGACCTATAGCCATTAAGAATGAAGAGCCAGGAGTGGAGCAAATCCTCTGGACCTGGGGTCCCTCCACTTTGAAACTTCAATATCATAGAGATCTCCAAGGGGTCCTGGGCTACAGATGCTGAAAGGAGACAAGGACTTTTTCCCAGAGTCGACAAACAGAACATCTTCCCCTAGAGCGGGCACTCTGAATTAAGATTTCTAGTCTCCTAAGCATACACTGACAGAAAACTTCTAGAGGTTCAAGCTGGATTCCGAAGAGGACATGGAAGGAGGAATTTCATTGCTGACGACCTATGGATCTTGGATGAAAGCAGAGAATATCAGAAAGATGTTTACCTGTGTTTTATTGACTACACAAAGGCTTTTGATTGTGTGGATAATGACAAGCTATGGACAACATTGCAAAGTATGAGTATTTCAGAACACTTAATTGTGCTCATGAGGAATCTGTACATGGACCAAGAGGCAGTTGTTTGAACAGAACATGAGAACATTGAATGGTTTAAAATTAAGAAAGGTGTGTGAAAAGGTTGTATTCTTTCACCATACTTATTCAACCTGTATGTTGAGCAAATAATCTGAGAAGCTGAGTTACATGAAGAAAAATGTGGCATTAGGATTGGAGAAAGACACATTAACAACCTGCGATATGCAGATGATACAACCTTGCTTGCTGAAAGCTTGCTTAAAGTATTTACTGATGAAGATCAAAGAGCACAGCCTTCAGTATGGATTACACGTCAATGTAAAGAAAACAAAAATCCTCACCACTGGACCAATAAACAACATTCTTATCAATGGAGAAAAGGCTGAAGTTGTCAAGGACTTCATTCTTCTTGGATCAACTATCAACACTCATGGAAGCAGCAGTCAAGAAATCAAACGGCGTAGTGCATTAGGCAAATTTGCTGCACAAAACCTTTTTCAAGTGTTGAAGAGCAAAGATGTCAGCTTGTGGACTAAGGTGCACCTGACCCAAGCCATGGTATTTTCAATAACGTCATATGCATGTGAAAGCTAGACAATGAATAAGGAAGACCATAGAAGAATTGATGCTTTTGATTTATGGTGTTGGGGGAGAGTATTGAAAGTACCATTGACTTCCAAAAGAACCAACAGATCTGTGTTGGAAGAAGTGCAGCCAGAGGGCTCCTTGGAGACCAGGATGGCCAAACTTCGTCTCTCATACTTTGGACATATTGTCAGGAGGGTCCAGTCACTGAAGAAGGATATCATGTTTGGCAAGGTGGAGGGTCAGTGAAAAAGAGGAAGACCCCCAGGGAGATGGATTGGCTAAGTGACACCATCAATGGGCTCAAGTGTGGCCACAATAGTGAGGCTGATCCAGGTCTGTGCAGCGTTTCCTTCTGTTGTCATAGGGTTTCTATGAGTCGGTACTGGTTTGATGGCACCTAACAACAACAACAATAAAGCCTCCTTAACTGTGAGAGATTTAATTAATTTATATTTGGTAAAGGCAGTCACATGTGGTATTTGTTATAGCTTGTTGTTGTGAAGTTCCAACACATTGTTGTTGTTGTTATTGTTAGGTGCCATCAAGTTGGCACTGACTCGTGCTGAATCATATTGGCTCTGCCCATAACAGAATGAAACACTGCCCAGTTCTGTACCAACCTCACAATCACTGCTAAGCTTGAGGCCATTGCTGCTGCCACTGTGCCAATCCATCTTGCTTGGTGTCTTCCTCTTTTCCTCTGCTGTCCATTATGCCAAGCATGATGTTCTTCTCCAAGGACTGATCCCTCCTGACAATATGTCCTAAATATGAGAAATGAAATCTGGTCATCCTGGCTTACAAGAAGCTTTCTGGATGTACTTCTTGCTACACAGTCCATCATAGTTTTAATATTCTCCTCCAACACCACAGCACAAATGCATCAATTCTTCTACTATTTTCCTTATTCACTCTCCAATTTTCATATGCATATGAGGTTATTGAAAATACCATGGTTTTGATCAGGTGCACCTTAGTCTTAAAACTGACAGCTTTGCTCTTGAACACTTTAAACAGATTTTGTGTAGCAAACTTGCCAAATACTTTAATTTCTTGACTGCTGCTTCCATAACTGTTGATGGTTGATCCAAGCAAACGGAAGTCTTTGACAGATTCAGTCATTTCTCCATTTATTGGGGTGTTATTTATAGATCCATCGGTAAGAAGTTTTGTTTCTTTACATTGAAGTGCAACCCATACTGAAGGATGTGAACTTTGATATTCATCATTAAGTATTTTAAGTCTTCTGCTTTCACCAAGCAAGCCTGTATCATCTGCATATCCCAGGTTGCTAATGAATCTTCTTCCAATTCCGATGCCGTATTTTTCTTCAAATATTCCAGCTTCTCAGATTGTTTGCTCACCATACAGATTGAATAAATATGGTGAAAAAGCATAGCTGAAGCCCACACCTTTCCTGATCTTAAACCATTCAGTATACCCTTGTTCTATTCGAACAACTGCATCTTGGTCTATGTACAGGGTCCTCATGGGCAGAGTTAACTGTTTCAGAATACTCATTCTTTGTAATTTTGTCCATGACTTGTCATGATCTACACAACTGAAATTTTTGCATAGCCAATAAAGCACAGGTAAACATTTTTCTGGTATTCTCTGCGTTCAGCCAAGATCCATCTGATGTAAGCAATGATCCCCTCGTTCCATGTTCTACTGTGAATCAGCTTGAACCTCTGTCAGTTCTATGTCAGCATATTGTTGCAGCTGTTTTTGAATAACCTTTAGCAGACTTTTACTTGCATGTGATATTAATGTTATTGTCTGGTGATTTTCACATTACATTGGGTTACCTCTCTTTGTAATGGGCATAAATATGGCTTTTTTTTTTTTTTTTTTAATAAAGGCATTA
>NW_006408811.1:607203-608761 GCF_000296735.1 Chrysochloris asiatica | reverse complement strand
TTTTTTTCTTTCTTGTCTTCTTAATGACTGTTTGCTTTCTTCCTGTATAACGTTCTTGATGTCATCCCACAACTCTTCTGGTCTTTGGTCTTTAGTGTCTAATGCATCAAATCTGTTCTTTGGATGATCTCTAAATTCAGGTGGGATATGTTCAGCGTCACATTTTAGCTGTGGACTTGCCTTAATTTTTTTCAGCTTCAGCCTGCACCTGCATATGAGCAATTGATGGTCTGTTCCAAAGTTTGCCCCCGGCCTTGTTTTGAGTGCTGATTTGAGTGCCTTTCTACTGTCGCTTTCCAAGAATGTGGTTAATTTGATTTCTGTGTATTCCTTCCAGTGTGGTCCATGTTTATAGTCATCTTTTATGTTGTTTAAGAAAGGTATTTACAATGAAGAACTCATTGGTCTTGGAAAATTCTGTTGTGATCTCCAGCATCAATTCTATCACGAAGGCTATATTTTCCAAACTTTGCATTCTAATAGAAAGTAACTATCATAACATCTTGATTGCATGTTTGATCAATTTCAGACTGAAGAAGTTTGTAAATTTCTTCAATTTTATCATCACTGGGTTTAGTGGTTGGTGCTTAAGATTGAATAATAATTGTATTAACTGGTCTTCCTTGCAAGTGCATGGATATTATCCTATGACAGACAGCACTGTACTTCAAGACAGATCTTGAAATGTTCTTTTTGATGATGAATCTTTTATTTTCAATTTGTTATTCCCAGCATAGTAAACCATGTGATTGTCAGATTCAAAATGGCCAACACCAATTCATTTCAGCTCAGTAATGCCTAGGATATCGATGCATTTGCATTTCATTTTTGACAATTTCTAATTTTTCTAGATTCATGCTTCATACATCGTTCTGATTATTAATATATGTTTATAGCTGTTTCTCATTTTGAGTTGTACCCCATCAGCAAATGAAGGTCTCAAAGGCTTTTCTCCATCCATGTCATAATAGCCAACTCTCCTTTGAGGAGGCAGCTCTTCCCAAGTCATATTTTTAGTACTTTCCAGCCTGAGGGAGTCATCATCCAGAACTATATCTGACAATAATCTGGTGCTCTTCATCGTGTTTTGATATACAACATTCTGGTGCTATCTTATAGTGTTCCACTGCTATTCATAATGTTTTCAGTGACTAAATATATGGAAGTGGTCTGTCTCTCCTTCCTAGTCTGTCTTTGTCTGGATACTCTGGTGAAACCTGTCCACCATGGGAGTCCCTGCTGGTATTCAAAATACCTGTGGCATAGCATCCAGAATCACAGCAACATGCAAGTCACCACAGTATGTCAAACTAACAGATGAGTGGTGGTACATAGTGACCCTGTATAGGGTTTCTGAGGAGCACTTGATAATTAAGACAGAAACCTTATGGGCAGTTCTACTCTGAATTATGTGGTTGCTATAGGTTGGAATCTATGTGTTCCATCTGGCGAGGTCCATGTGTATAGTCGTCTCTCATGCTGTCTAAAGAAGGTATTTGAAATAAACAAATCATTTGTCTTGCAGAAATCAATCATTCATTCTCCAGCATCATTTCTA
>NW_006408811.1:600363-602713 GCF_000296735.1 Chrysochloris asiatica | reverse complement strand
TGGAGCTTTTCCATCATCTCTTTCTGCAGATGTAGTTAATTTGATTTCTATGTATTCCATCTGGTGAAGTCCATGTATATATTCATCTCTTATGCTGTTTATAGAAGGTATTTGAAATGAACAAATCATTGATTTTGCAGAATTCTATCATACGTTCTCCAGCATCATTTCTATCACCAAGGCCATATTTTCCAACTACTGCTCCTTCCTCTTTGCTCCCAACCTTTGCATTGCAATCACCAGTAATGATCAATACATCTTGATTGCATGATTGATCGATTTCAGATTTAAGAAGTTGGTAGAATTCTTCTGTTTCATCCTCACTGGCTTTAGTGGTTGGTACGTAAATTTGAATAATAGTGGTATCAACTGGGCTTCCCTGGAGGTACATGGATATTATCCTATCATAGAAAGAATTTTACCTCATGACTGATCTGGATATGTTTTTTTTTTGACAATGGATGCAACTTCATTCCTCTTCAATCTGTCATTTCCGGCATAGTAAACCATGTGGTTGTCAGATTCAAAATGGCCAATACCAGTCCATTTCAGCTCACTAATCCCTAAGACATCTATGTTTATGCATTCCATTTCATTTTTGACAACTTGCAATTTTCCCAGATTCATCCTTCATACATTTCATTCTTCTGATTTTCAATGGCTGTTTATAGTTGTTTTTCTTCATTTTGTGTTGTGCCCCATTAACAAATGAAGGTCCCACCGGCTTTACTCCATTTGCATTATCACGGTCAACTCTACCTTGAGGAGACAGCTCTTCCCCAGTCACATTCTGAGTGCCTTCCAACCTGAGGGGCTCATTTTCCGGCACTGTATCTGACAGTGTTTCTCTGCTATTCATAAGGTTTTCAGTGACTAAATATTCGCAAGTAGTTTGTCACTCCTTCTTCCTGGTCTGTCTTCGTCTGGAAGCTCATCTGAAACCTGTCCACCATGTTTGAACCTGCTGATATTTAAAATACCAGTGGCATAGCTTTCAAAATCACAGCAACTCACAAGTCACCACAGTATGACAAACTGACAGACGAGTAGTTTTATTAGTAACCATGATGAATTTCAACTTTAAAAATACAATACTTAACAACGTCTTGCCTATTGGTGATTCATACAAGATACTACTTTACTTGTTAAAAATAATAATAAAGCTCCACTGCTAAATAAAAAGTTTGAGAACTACTGAATCTAACACATCTCCCTCATTCTATTGAGGAGGAAATGGAGACATGAGGACCAGAATTTAGTATCATTAGTCTTAATTTTTCCTGGAGTCCTGATGTGATGCTACAACTTTGTGCACTGAACTGCAACGTTGGCTTCAACCACAAGGTCGGAAAGTCAAGCTAACCAATCCCTCCTCTGAAACCCTATACAGGATTGCTATGAGTTAGAACTGACATGACAGCACTTAATAACAATAGCAACACCAATCTCTTCCTGGTGCCTGGTTTGACACTGTATGATAAGCACTGGACTTCTAACCACAAGGTCAGTAGTTCAAACCCACTAGCTGCTTCTTGGAAATCCTGTAATGGGTCTCTATGACTAGAAATTACTTAAAGACACTTCACAGCAGCACCAATTTCTTCCTACTATATAATACAGAAATGAAGTTAATCAGTATTTATTATACATCATAAGGAGCTCTGGCAACTTAGAATTGGGCTACTAACCTCAAGGTCAGCAGTTCAAAACTACCAGCGGTTCTGTGGGAGAAAGATGAAGCTTTCTGCTCCTGTAAAAGATTTATAACCTCTGAATTTATAACAGGGTCACTATGAGTCGGAACCGACTCCACGGTACTTAACAACAACAACAACATTATACATCATAATATAGTCAGCAGTTTGTTGCTGTTGTTAAGGTCTGTCAAACCAGTTTCAACTCAAAGCGACCCTGTGTAGGTTTTCTGAGAAGTGGTTGGTGGATGTGAGCTGCCCACCTTCCGGTTAGCAGTACAGTGCTTACCCGATAGCACCAAACCAGGACTCAGCAGTGTATTTGAAAGGTTGGCGATTTTAACTCATGGGAGAAAGATGTGGCAGTCTGTGTGTGTAAATATTATAGCCTTGGAAACCCTATGGGGCAGTTCTATGTTTACTATGTGTAAACATTGATTCAACAACAACTGGTTTGGTTTTTGAGTTTCTATAGGAAGATCGTAGAAGAATTGATGCCTTTGAGTTGTGGTGTTGGAGGAGAATACTGAAAGTGCCATAGACTGCCAAAAGAACCAATAGATCTGTTTTGGAAAAAGTGCAACCAGAATGCTCCTTGGAGGCCAAGATGGCTAGGCTTTGTCTCTCATACTTTGGACACATTGTCCAGAGAGAAC
>NW_006408811.1:594006-599822 GCF_000296735.1 Chrysochloris asiatica | reverse complement strand
AGTGAGGTTGGCCCAGGATCGGACATTGTTTCATTCTGCTGTGCATGGGGTCGCTATGAGTTGGTTCCGACTCGATGGCACCTGACAACAACAACAACATAGGTTGGAATCAACTCAACAACAATGAGTTACCACGATCTAGTGAATCAGAAAATTTGGAAATGAGGGCTAGCAACCTGTGACTTAAACCCTCCAAGTATTTTAGATGCATGCTGAATTTTAAAAGCCACCGATTTAAGGCTATTTCACTCCAAAGTTTGTTACTTGCAGGCCCAAGCATTCTAACTAATTAAAAACCTCAGAGGTAAAAAGGGTTACCTTAGCTGATGGGATTTGGATAGAGGTTGTTGCTGTTGTTGTTAGGTGCCATCAAGTCAGTACCAACTTATAGCAACCCTATGCACAATAGAACGAAACACTGCCCAGTCCTGGGCCAACCTCACGATTGTTCTCCCATCTGAGCCCATTGATGCTGCCTGCCACTTGGCCAATCCATCTCGCTGGGGGTCTTCCTCTTTTTCTCTGACCCTCCATCTTACCAAACATGATATCCTTCTCCAGCCACTGGTCTCTACTGACAATATGTCCAAAGTATGTATGTCTCTACTGACAATATGTCCAAAGTAATGTTGATAGTTGATCCAAGAAGAATGAAGTCTTGACAACATCAATCTTACCTCCGTTGATCAGAATGTGAGGTGGAAAGATACAGCACACATGTATATCACATTTAGAACTGTCATAGCATATTTAGGAAACGTGCTGTGTGGAGGGAAGACAGTGGGATTCCAATTAAGCTGAAGCAGAAGGAATTTCTAGCAAGTTGAGAAAATTATGTCTAGAGACAATTTAGAGTCTTATTCCCCAGGACCTTGAGTTAAAGGGATTTTATTTTATCTTCTAGGTAATAAGAAGCTACTGAAGGATTTGAAATAGAGTAGTTGTTTCTCTTTAAATACTTTAAGATGATTAAATCAGATGTGATCAATTGTATAAACTAAAAGCAAAAGAGAAGCTAGGAGTGAGTGGATCATCATAACTGCACATAAGTTCTGATCTTCCGTATCAACATCTGAAATAGGATGGAGTCTGGCCATAAAAAACATCATCAAGAAGACCCTTGACCTAATCTTTGTTGTCTCTTCTTTGTAAGGAAAACAGGCTCAGGGGAACTGCTTTTCAGCCTCCACTTTTCTGGGCACCTGAGAAGGAAGGTATGAATGAGTTTCCTCTACAAAGAGTTATTTCACTTGACAGTGTAAGTTACCTGAAGTGCACAGGCCTACCTATTCACTTCTTGTGAAGAGAATGAAGTGAGTTCTTGCCTAAGAAATAAAGAAGTTCTGCTGTGGCGCTGCAGGATAATGCGCTGGACATCAATGTTGGTTTGCGCCTCAAGGTCATTGGTTCAAACTCACCAGCCGCTCCTTGGAAATCCACTGACTCCATAGCATTTAACAACAACAGCAAAGGGGAAGAACCAGGATCATGACACAGGGAAAGTAGGATCCTGTCATAGGGGGAGAAGAGTGGGAATACTCTTGTTCCCCACACTGTTGTTGTTGTTAGGTGCCATTGACTCAGTACTGACTCATAGTGACCTTATGCACAATCGAAGGAAACACTGACCGGTCCTGTGCCAACTTTACTATTGCTACACTTGATCCCATTGCTGTTGCCACTGTGCCAATCCTTCTCATTGGGTGTTTCCCTCTTTTTCTCTGAACCTTCACAATACCAAGCATGATGCCCTTCTCAGGAACTAGTCCTTCCTGATAATATGTCTGATACATGATTTCCAAGGAGCATTCTGTCTATATTTCTTCCAACACAGATCTGTTTGTTCTTTTGGCAGTCCATGGTACTTTTAATATTCTTCTCCAACATCATAACTCAAATGTGTCAATTCTTCTATGGTCTTCTTTATTCAAACAGGTATTATTCCCCACACCAGACCAGCAGTTTAAAAGAAGATATCATGGAGAGTCATCTTCTTGTTCTTCAGTTCCGACTTTTGTACTAATGCTCACACAGACTGCAGCGCAAGGCACATCAAAACACAACTTACAATTGTCAGTTGGCTGGTATACTAAAATCTGTCTGCTGTCTTGGAACCAATTGGATGGTTGTCACTGCTAAGAGAGGCTTCAAGTCATCCTGGTTTTGAGCATTTCCATTTACTAGAAAGGTTTCATTGTTGGTTGTGAGTTAATAAATAATGTAAAAAGATAAATGTCTGTGTCTGAAATACACTCTCTAGTTACATTTTCCCTGATGCTTTCTAGTTACATTTTTCCTGATATTTTATTATGAATATTGTCAAACATCCAGAAACGTTAAAGAATTATACAGTGAACAAAAAGCATTTTGCTATAGTTGCTTTATCATGTGTCTATTCAATTATCCAACTCCATGTAATCATCCATTAATCCCTCTAATTCTTTGATGAATTTCAAATAAGCTGCAGACATCAATACTTTCACCCCAAACACTTTAGCATATACATCTTAAATCCAAGTTCAGTCATTGTTAACTGTTCATTTTCTTTGTTTAGGGTTAAATTTACATTGAATAAAACATACGAATCATAAGTGTACCGTTTCATGAATGTCTGATTACCTTATGCTTACATTTATCTTTGAATAAAACTAGTGTTCATTAATTTGCATACCCTAAATGCATTTTGCTGCAATATCATGGTCAATTGTGTAATCATAAGTGAGCAAACTACACAATCCATTGTATTTATAACATCTTATAGTTTTAACATGGAGTCCTGATGTGGCACTGTGGCTTAATGAGCTGGACTGCAATGTCGGTTTGAACAGCAAGATCGACAGTTCAAGTTCACTAGCTGTTCCTTGGAAACCCTATACAGAGTTGCTATGGGTCAGGAGTCCTGATGTGGCACACTGTGGGCTAATGCATCAGACTACAAAGTTGTTTGAACTTCAAGGTCGGTGTTTCAAACTAACCAGCTGCTCCTTGTAAACCCTATACAGGGTAGCTATGGGTTGGAATCGACTCAATGGCACTTAACAACAACAACAACATAGTTTTAACATATATAAAACATACGCGCTTTCTCATCTGACTTCTATGGGATAATAAATACTGGCAGGTAGTAGAAAATATTAGCGATTAAAATGTGAATCAAATTTTTCCTCCCTTCTTCTTTGAGCCGTCTGTTGGTGGAGCCATCTAGTTGTTTCTGACTCATAGCAACCCTGTCTAGGGTTTCCCAGGCTTTAAATCTTTGCAGGAGCATAAAGCCTCAGCTTTCTCCCATGGAATGGCTGGTAGGCTTGAACCATGGACCTTGTGGTTTTCAGTCCAGTGCTTATTGTATCTAGATGGGTTTAAATGGTGAGTTTAGCGAAATGACAAGGTGATTTATTTAAAAAGCAAGGCCTGTTTCTCTCTGTTAACCATGATTGTACATTGTACACTGTAAAATCTCTACATTGTAAAGCCTAACCAAAATGCAACCATCAGCTGGTTGCTGAAGTAGATGGATGGCCCTATTTGCCATCATCGCCATGGGTTCCAATTCTGTGCTCATAAAGAAAGCTCCATTACACACACTGACCGACTTACAATCAATTGTTGTTGTTATTGTTGTTGTTGCCATCAAGTCGGTACCAACTCGTAGTGACCTTATACACAGCAGAACAAAACACTGCCCGATCCTTGGCTAACCTCACTACTGTTGCCACGCTTGAGTCCATCGACGCTGCCAGTTGGCCAATCCATCTCATTGGGGGTCTTCCTCTTTTTCTCTGACCCTCCACCTTACCAAATATGATATCCTTCTCTAGTGACTGATCCCTCCTGACAATATGTCTGAAGTATGACAGACAAAGTTCAGCCATCTTGGCCTCTAAGGAGCACTCTGGCTGCACTTCTTCCAAAATGGATCTATTGGTTCTTTTGGCAGCCCATGGCACTTTTAGTATTCTCCTCCAACATCATAACTCAAAAGCATCAATTCTTCTATGGTCTTCCTTATTCACTGCCCAGCTTTCACATGCATATAAGGTTATTGAAAATACTATGGCTTGGGTCAGGCGCACCTTAGTCCTCAAGCTGACATCTTTGCTCTTCAACACTTTCAAAAGATCTTGTGCAGTAGATTTGTCTAATGCAACACGTTGTTTGATTTCTTGACTGCTGCTTCCTTGAGTCTTGATAGTTGATCCAAGAAGAATGAAGTCCTTGACAACTTCACTATTTTCTCCATTGATAAGAATGCTGTTTATTGGTCCACTGGTGAGGATTTTTTGTTTTCTTTACATTGAGATGTAATCCATACCAAAGGCTGTACTCTTTGACCTTCATCAGTAAACGTTTTAAGTCTTTTTGTTTTGCTTTAAGTTTTTTTGGTGTTTTTCTTTAATGTTTTAAGTCTTTCAGCAAGCAAGGTTCTATCATCTGCATATTGTGGGTTGTTAATGAGTCTTCCTCGAATCCTGATGCCATGTTTTGCTTCATATAACACAACTTGTTGGATTATTTGCTCAGCACACAGATTAAATAAGTATGGTGAAAGAATACAACCTTGTCACACACCTTTCTTAATTTTGAACCATTCTATGCTCCCATGTCCTGTTTGAACAACTGCCTCTTGGTCCATGTACAGATTCCTCATGAGCACAATTAAGTGTTCCGGAATACTCATACTTCGCAATCTTGTCCATAGCTTGTCATGATCCATACAAACAAAAGCCTTTGCATGGTCAATAAAGCACAGGTAAACATCTTTCTGATATTCTCTGCTTTCATCCAAGATCCATTGGGCATCAGCAATGATATCCCTCATTCTACGGCCTCTTCTGAATCTGGCTTGAACCTCTGGAAGTTCTCTGTCAATGCAAGCTTGCAGCCATATCTGTATTACCTTTAGTAAAACTTTATTCACATGGGATATCAAAGAGATTGTCCAACGATTTCCACATTCTGTTGTGTCACCTCTCTTTGGAATGGGCACAAATACACTTCTCTTCCAATCAGTTGGCCAGATAGTTGTCTTCCAAATTTCTTGGCAGACGTGAGTGAGTGCCTCCTATGCCACCTCACTTTCTTGAAAGCTTTCAGTTTTTATTCCATCAATTCCTGGTGCCTTGCTCTTTGCCAGTTCCTTTAACGCACCTTGGACTTCCTCCTTCAGTATCATTGGTTCCTGATCATATGCTGCCTCTTGAAATGGTTAAACATTAACCATTTCCTTTTGGTACAGTGACTGTGTATTCCTTCCATCTTCTCTTGATGCTTTCTGTATCACTCAATAATTTGTCCAGAGAATCCTTCAATAACGAGGCGTGAATTTTTTTCTTCAGTTCCCCCAGCTTGAGAAATACTGAGTGTGTTCTTCTTTTTGGTTTTCTTACTCCAGATCTTTGCACATTTTGTTGTAATAATTGGCTTTATCCTCTCGAGCTGATCTTTGAAATTTTCTGTTCAGCTCTTGTGCCTCCTCATTTCTTTCATTTGCTTTAGCATCTCTACGCTGGAGAGCAGGTTTCAATGTCTCTTCTGACATCCATTTTGACCTTTTTCTTCTTGCTTGTCTTCTTAATGATTTTTTGATTTCTTCATGTATGATGTTCTTGATGTTATCCCACAACTCTTCTGGCCTTTGGTCTTTAGTGTTTAATGTATCAAATCTGTTCTTCAGATGGTCTCTAAATTCAGGTGGGATATATTCAAGGTCATATTTTGGTTCTCATGGACTTGTTTTCATTTTCTTCATCTTCACTTTGAATTTGCATATGAGCAATTGATGGTCTGTTCCACAGTCTGCCCCTGGCCTTGTTTTC
>NW_006408811.1:552768-591611 GCF_000296735.1 Chrysochloris asiatica | reverse complement strand
ATCATTGATGGCATCAAGTGTGGCGGCGGTAGTGAGGTTGGCCCAGGATCAGACATTGTTTCGTTCTGCTGTGCATGGGGTTGCTATGAGTCGGTTCCGACTCGATGGCACCTGACATCAACAACAACATAGGGGACCAATTATACTATTCTATAACAAATTGGTTTCTTTATTTCTGGGAGGTGGTGTGGGAATAGGAGGTATGAGAGTACTGATAAGGTAACAGCAAAACAAGTTTTTCTAAAGTTGGGCACAAATCTTGCTGTGAAATGGCAAGAAATAAAACCACTCCCCAAATTGTCTCAGATCCAGACAGAGGAAGGCAGCAGCTGGACCCAATTAACTGTGCATATGTCCCCCAGTAAGGCTTCTGCCTTCTAAAGTGATAAGCATTACCCGTATTACAAAGATTATTTCGTTTTCTAAGATCTGGGTTTTTGGCATTGTTCAGAATTGATTCTTTAATACTGGAAGCTCCAAGCCTCTTGGTTCACTGCTTTGAGAATCTAAAACATATGACAGGGAAATTCTAGTGAATTCAAGAAATCCTGCTTATCCAAAATCACCAGTCAATTCAGATGCTCTGCAATATGTGTGGAGCACCACATGTTCAAAGCCTGTAAAGTTTAGATGTTGTTTACCCAAGCAGCTCTCTGGGATGGCAAGCCCTACACAAAAAAATGTCGACACTCAACTCCTGTAACATTACACTGCCCTCACTCCCAACCTGGAACTGGAGGCTGATATTCAATAGTGCCACAGAGCCCCAGGGAAAGTTCTTAAATAACCCTGCTTGCTGTAAGCCCTCAGAGCTACTCTTTTAAGACTTGTGGCTGTGAAGCTCCGTGTGCTAATTAAGTCATTCACAAAAAGCAGGTGCTCTCAAATGATTTGGGCATTCCCAGAAGTGCTCGTGCTCACTCAATTTGTGCTTCTTTTGGTTGGAAGGTTAGTCCAGGCCTGCATTAGCAGTGGTGTCTGTCTCCAAAAAAGAGAAGAATGTTTACTCTGGATCCTCATATCCAAGTTCCACATCAAGCTATAAACCAAAACCCCAACCTGCTGTCATTGAGTTGATTCTGACTCATAATGACCCTGTGCTTCCGAGCGCTCTGCAGGGTTTGCAAGAGCTGTGATCTTACAAATGGAAGTGCAGCAGCTCCATAAGGTATGTACTGAACTACAAAGCACAAAGTCTATGGTTCCAGCCCACCAGATGCTCTGTGGGAGAAAGCTCTCACAAAGATTTAAAAAGCCTCAGAAACCCTATACAGGGTTGCTATGAGTCAGAACTGACTCAAAGGTGATTACCACCACCACCACCACCAATCTTACAGAAGGAGATTGTCAGGCGTTTCTTATACAGCATAGCTGGATGGATATGAACTGCCAATCCTTCAGTTAGTACTGCACAAGCAAACCTTGCTGTTGTTGTTGTTACATGTGGTCAAGACAGTTCTGACTCATAGTCACCTTGTATAGGATTTCTGAAAATGCAAATCTTTATAGAAGCAGAAATCCTGATCTTTCTCCAATGAAGCAGAAGGTGGATTCAAACTGCTGACCTTTTAGTCAGCATCCCAACGTATAACCCACTAGGCTAGCAGGGCTCCAACCAGGGACCTTCACACTTGTTTTTTATTCCTGCATCATCTAAATCTCTTTGAATAGTATCCATACAAACTCAACATTCTGCAGAGACAAATTTCTAAGTGAACATTTTCTATTGTGGGGTGATGTGTTCTTTGAAGAGGGAGGGGGGTTATTTTTTGTTGAAAATGGGTAAGTTTAGGCAAAAGTTACTACTTCTTCTTCCACAATCAAGAGATTGCTGAGGAATTATTGAGGAATTTAGTGCACACTAAAGAAAATGTCTCAATTTGGGGCAAGATGTAATTAGATATAAGAAAGTAAACATCTGGGTCAGTTTTCACTCCTTGGTGGCTCCCACGTGCATTTCAAAAGCACAGGGCTCCAGGACTGTAAGAGAGTGGCAAGTTAGACCATGTCAGATCACAGCTCAGCCAGTTTTCTACAACACTAAGTTTACTCTTTGCTGTTCAGAGTACCACCCACCTACAGGGCCAATGGATCTTGTTATGCATGCTGCTGAGAGGGAGTGAGAAGCTAAAGACATCGGAATTCAATATAGGTCCTTATGAGTTCTAGGGATTAACCAGAGTCCCCAGCGTCTGCCTGGAGATGACAAATTGAATTAGCTAGCTTCCTGGAAGTACCAGGTGACCAACTCCATTAAGCTAGCTGATATTTTATTGTCATCTTTGGCTGATGAGCTTTTCATAGAATCCCTCCTCTCGTTGAGATTTCTTCACTCACTTAAATCCCTATTATGCATCATGTATGCAACCCTCATGAAGATAACATGGCTTGATTCTCCTTGATGGAGTCGGATAATGCCTACTGAAATTGATTATATTGGTGGTCCTACTTTAAGTGAAAGTTGAGCTTAGGGTATTGATCTCTGTTTGCAAATGTTTCTTTAATCATTTGATTAGCTCTTCTTTAAGATATTTTAGCTGGCTTTCTGCTCCTGGATTGAACATTATAAGAAAATCCTAGGTCTGCTTCTAAAATGATTAGGGCCAGAGAAGTTATGGCAAGACTCCAAGGGTCATCGACCCAGTTCTCAAAGATACAGCAAGATACTCTGTAGCTATTGGGGGGGTGGGGGGAGTGAAAGAGATAGGATCAGAAAGAAAACAAATGTTGTCAGGCAAATAGCCCTGCACCCGGAACAGAGGAGGTGCATCTTTCCAAACCAGAAGACACATCCTGCCAACAGGGTATTCAAAAGGAAACCGTCGCTCCATCAACAAGAAGTTAAGACAGCTTCAGGATTACAGAGATCCACAGACATGGAGCTCACTAAGAAGCCCAAACGCTGCATCCCCCATGGTCTAAATCCAAGAATCTGAGACGGGAAATGGTTCCTACAGATTGGTGGGGATTGCAACAGCAGAGAACCACAGGGGTCTTGAGCTCCCAGACCTCTTTGCAAGTCTTGACTAATTGAAGAAGAAACAACACCTGGTCCAACAGCTGGTGAGACTCCCAAGTCCACTACACTGATAAAGCCTCAACTTCAGAGTCCCCAAACCTGCTTTTGCTCATCGCACACCTCAACAGCTCAGAGAAACATCCCGATGCCCCAAGTTGTTTTCTGGTGGTTTTTGTTTTGTTTTGTTTTTGCATTCTTTCATCTATCAGGGGCCTCAAGGTGGTATAATACTAGGAAGAGCTCTAGAATCAGAAAGACACGAGTTTGAAACTAGGCTTTGCCACTTCCTAGCTATGAGACATTGATATTTCCCTTCTTGAAACATTGAGTTCATCAAAGTAAGATGAGGGTCAAAGTGGTACCTATTTCAAGGCTATTGTGAGAATTTTAGAATTAAACGAGGTGATGTCTGCAAAGCCCGTACTACTGTGACCGGTACGTAGTAAGTGTTCTGTGTGTTATAGTTGTTATTGTCTTCTTTAGCTGTGTAGTTTTTTTCAGAGTCTCCATCACACAAACACACACAGTCTCTCCTCTGTCCTCTAACCTCCAGTTCTCTTGAAAGTACAAATTCTTGCCTATGAGCAACATAGGGTATTCTTTATTATTAAACTCTATGAAGACTTACAAGGATTCTTTGTTGTTGATAAGTGTCGTCGAGTCAGTTCCAACCCATAGCAACCCTGTATAGGATTTCTGAGGAGCGCCTGGTGAGCTTGAACTGTTGAACTTGAGGTTCAAACCTACTTTGCAGTCCAGCACATTATGCCATACTAGGACTCCAGGATTCCTTGTAGTGTGACATAAATTGGACTGCTAACTGCAAGGTCAGCAGTTCAAGCTCATCAGTCTCTCTGTGGAAAGATAAGGCTTTCTGCTCCTATAAAAATTGACAGCCTTGGAAACCCTATACAGGGTCACCATGAGTCAGAGGAAGACTGATTAAAACCAGTTACGCACACAATGCAACCTTGCTTGCTGAAAGCGAAGAGGACTTAAAATACTTACTGATGAAGATCAAAGACCACAGCCTTCAGTTTGGGATGCATCTCAATGTAAAGAAAACAAAAACCCTCACCACTGGCCCAATAAACAACATTCTTATCAATGGAGAAAAGATTGAAGTTGTCAAAGACTTCATTCTTCTTGGATCAACTATCAACACTCACCAAAGCAGCAGTTAAGAGATCAGACAACATATTGCATTAGGCAAATCTGCTGCACAAGACCTTTTTAAACTGTTGAAGAGCAAAGATGTCAGCTTGAAGACTAAGGTGCGCCTGACCCAAGCCATGGTGTTTTCAATACCCTCATATGCATGCAAAAACCGGACAGTGAATAAGGAAGACCATAGAAGAATTGATGCATTTGAGTCATGGTGTTGGAGGAGAATATTGAAAATACCATGGACTACCAAAAAACCAAACTGATCTGTGTTGGAAGAAGTACAGCCAGTATGCTCCTTGGAAGCCAGGATGGCCAGACTTCATCTTTCATACTTTGGACATATTATCAGTAGGGACCAGTCACTGGAGAAGGATATTATGTTTAGGAAAGTAGAGGGTTGAAGAAAAAGAAGATCTTCAATGAGATGGATTGGCACAGTGACCGTATCAATGGGCTCAGGCTTAGCCACGATTGTGAGGTTGGTGTAGGACTGGCTAGTGTTTCATGCTGTTGGGCAGAAGGTCACTATGAGTCAGTGTCAACTGGGTGGCACCTAGCAACATGAGTGAGAACAGACTCCAATGCACATAACTGTCACCACCAATGAAGACTTACAATGTTTAATGAGTGCCTCAGTATACGGAGGAGCTTCAAGAGGTTCATGAAACAAAGTCCATTATCTTTTAATTCCATGAACTTTTTGAAGCCTCCTCATATATAAAGCGGAGTTCTGGTGTGATGTTGTGGGATAAACACTGGACCACAAGGTTGGCAGTTTTAATCACACAGTCACCAGTTCAAATCCACTAGCCACTCCTCGGAAACCCTATACAGGGTTGCTATGAGTCGGAACTTAACAACAACTGAACTCAATGACACTCAACAACAACAGTTATAAAGTATTGAACCAGTACAATGTCAGGGTATTTAAAGATGGGCTCAAAGGCTAATGCTGAATAATTGGAAAATAGATTTGGATAGAGAGCTTGAGTTATAAGGACCACTCTTTTCCTTTACGAAAATAGTTTCTGAAATCCTCTCTTCTCTCTAAATTCTTTTTTGACTAAGGAGGGGAGAGTGTTGGTGATCTCCATGAACCAATCCCTTAAATGCAGATGTGCAGTCTTAGGTGCTAGGTGATGATACGCACTAGGTGATGAGTGGGGGAATAGGTAAAGATAGGATTTGAAGTTCCCAGAAAAAATATAAGAACATAGATGGTTATTTGTGATTTAACGATGTATATAACAAGTCTTACTACCCTTATGCCTAATCCCTGCCCTAGCCCAAGAATGGCATGCATCATGTTCCTCATTAAATGCACAATTCTAGATATTGAGGACTCCTGGTGTTATGCTGTGAAATAAGCACTGAACTGCTAACCACAAGGTTGGCAGTTCAAACCCACCATCCACTCTTTGGAAAACCTATATTGAGTATCTCTGAGTCAGAACCAACTCTATGGCACTCAACTTACTATACTGAAGGTGCCCTGGTGGTACAATGCTTAATCTAGAGGTTGGCAGTTCAAACTCTCCAGCCTCTTTGAGGGTGAAAGATGTGGCAATCTGCTTCCGTAAAGATTTGCAGTCTTGGAAATGTTATGCGGTTCTGCTAGACCTGTAGGGTCACTATGAGTCAGGATACGTTCTATGGCAATGAGTTTAGTTTGGAGTGAAGTATTGAAGGGGCCTTGGTGGTACTACGGTTAAGTACTCAGCTGTGAACCAAAAGGTTGGTGGTTCAAACCGACCAACTGCTCCTTGGGAGAAAAATGTGGCAGTCAGCATCTGTAAAAATTCCAGGTGTGGAAATTCTGTTGAGTAGTCTTACTGTGTCCTATCAGATCAATGTGAGTGGGGATTGACTTGATGACAATAGGTCAGGTATCAAAAACTGGCCATTTCTGAGGACTCATGGGGATTAATGTGCCAGACTTCAAAGCTGTTTTAACTGCAAAGTTGACAGTTCAAGCTTACCAGCTGCTCCTCGGTAACCTTATAAGGGTTGCTATGGGTCAGAACCGACTCAATGGCACTTCACAACAACAACAACATATGTTGAGGACCTGGTTGGAAGCCAAGTGAGGAGAAAGATGACTGAAAGCACAGACCATTATAGAGAGAACAAAGTATTCATCGCCTCCCTCTCTAACCTCAAAGTAATACATATGAATATTATACCTATGGAAACAGACATCCATATACACCACACAAATATATCATGCCCCTACTCTTGGCAGACGCCCAACTAACCCCAGCTGCAGCCTTAAGCAAAATCTCCGAGCAGCCACTTGTGGTGGCCATGAAATATGATCAGGCGGGAATCATATTCCTTACCTGCTTGACTTTGAAATCCAAACCCTGAAGACACAAATGAGTGTATCCCCAGGTTTCCTATTCAAAGACTTAGTGATTGCAAAGCAGCAAGGATTTTCTCTGTTGGCATACATTTATAACCTGGTGTCAACCCAATTTGAAGTGGGGACTTTCTGAGAATAAGTATTTCATAGAAAAGCAATACGGCAACTTTAACCACATGTCTCCCTGCTTAAGTTAGTAGAAATGTTCTGCAAAAGAAGACATGCCAGTACATGCCAAGTCCTGAGATGCCTGAAATATTTAAAGGAGTGTATAAAATACAGGCCAATTTGCAAACAGTGTCAATGTCTCCAAATCCATAACTCCATTTGTTTAGTCCCCTTCACAGAGGCACTGCAGAATTTCAATTTGATTCAATGTGGGTGTTGTTGTTGTTGTGAAGTGCCGTCGAGTCAGTTCTGACCCATAGTGACCCTGTATAGTAGGGTTTCCAAGGAGCAGCTGGTGAGCTTGAACTGCTGATCTTGCAGTTCAAATGGCTTTGCAGTCTGGCGCATTAACCCACAATGTGCATCTAAGTATAGTGTTTGTGTGAGGTGTCAGGAGTGGTACAAGGAGGCCAGGGGAAGACCCCTAAGAAGTATAAGGCATAGATGCACTCTTGCAGAGCTTATAACCTATTTAGAGTTTGACCAAGACATTCACATGCACACACATACGCACATAATACCACTAAGTGATAGTATACCAGTTGCTATCAGAGACTCATCAATACTCCATGTATGTCAGAGTAGAACTGTCTTCCATAGAATTTTCAATTGCTGTTTTCTTGAAAGTAGTTTGCCAGATGTTTCTTCTGAGGCACTCTAGGTGGATGCAACCCTTACCCTTTCACCTAGCAGCCAAGTGTGCTAATTGTTTGTAGCACACAGGTCATTGAAAATGTGATAAAGTTCTCAAAGAGTAGATCAAGCAATGACTTTCAGAAAATAACAATGTCAGAATGGATTAGAGAAATCTCAGTGAAGGATAGAGGACTTAAACTAGGACTTACAGTAAATTCATTAATAGAGTCACCAAACAGCCATACTCTATGTGCTACCAAGGAAGAGGTCTGGTGGCTCAGTGATTACTTACTCAGCTGTTAACTGATAGTTTGGTGGTTTGGACTCACCAGCTGCCCTGCAAGAGAAAGATGTGACAATTTGCTCCCATAAAGATTGCTGTTGTTTTTAGGAGCTATAGAGTTGGTTCCAAGCCATGTTGTTTTGTTCTGTTCTATGTAAACAGAACAAAACACCTCCTTGTCCTCTGCCATCTTCTCAATTGCTGTTATGCTTGAATCCACCATTGCTACCACGGTGCCAATCCATCTCATTGGGGTCTCTTTTGTTTTTTGCTCTTCCTCCACCTTACTAAACATGATGTCCTTCTCCAGGGACTGGTCCCTCCTAACAATATGTCTGAAGCATGTGAGATGAAGTCTGGTCATACTGACTTCTAAGGAGCATTCTGGTTGTACCTCTTCCAACACAGAGTTGTTTGTTTTTCTGGAAGTCCATAGTACCTTTAATATTCTTTTCCAACACCATAACTGAAATGCATCAATTTTTCTATGGTATTCCTTATTTATTGTCCAACTTTAACATGCATATGAGGCTGTTGAAAATACTGTAGCTTAGGACAGGTGCACGTTAGTGCTCAAACTGACATCTTTGCTCTTGGAAACACTTTAAAACAGGTCTTATGAAGCATATTTGTCTAATATAATATGCCATAAAGCCTAGAAGTATTGAAGATTGTTGTTGTTGATGTTAAGTGTCATTGAGTTGGTTCTGACTCATAGCAATCCTGCATAGGGTTTCTGAGGATCAGCTGGTGAGTTTGAGTCACCAGCCCTGTCACAGTCAGTTGAAAGTCAATACAACGGCACCTAATAACAAAACAACCTAAAAACAAAACAGCATGTGTCCCTTGGTGACTCAAATAGTTTTCACTTGAGTGCTAATCTAAAGGTTTGCAGTTCTAGCACACTCAGGGTATCATGGATAAAAGTTCTGGTGGTCTTCTTCCATACAGATTCAGTCAAGAAAATGCTATGGAGCACTTCAACTCTTTAACACATGGGTTTACCAAGAGTCAGAAAAGACTCAGTGGCAATGGATTTGTTTTGTTGTTTTTTTATGTGCTACTGTGTGCCAGATAAGGAGACCTGGAGGTACTGTAGGATAAGTACTGGACTGCTAACTGCAAGGTTGGCAATTCAAACTAACCAACTGCTCTGAGAGAGAAAGATGGTGTTTCTGCTCCTGTAAAGATTTACAGCGTCTGAAACCCCATTTAGGGTCACTATGAGTTGGAATCAACTTGATAGCAGTGGGTGGACGTGCCAGGCATTGTGCTGTTGTGTTGTTGCTAAGTGCCATCGAGTTGGTTCCGACTCATAGTACAGACCCTAATCACAACAGAACACAATACTGCCTGGTCCTGTACCATCCTCACAATTACCGTTATGTTTGAGCCCACTGTGGTTGCCATTGTGACAATCAATCTCATTGAAACGTATTCCTTTTTTTTGTTGACCCTCCATTTTACAAGCATGATGCCCTTCCCCAGGTACTGGTCCCTCTTGAACACATGTCCAAAATATGAGAGACAAAGTTTCTCCATGCTGGCTTCTAAGGAGCTTTCTGACTATACTTCTTCCAACATAGATTTGTTTGTTATTCTGGCAGTCCATGGTACTTTCAATATTCTTTGCTAGCACCATCAATTCATCTACAGAACTAGACGCTGGAAAAACAATAACGAGCAAAACTAGATCTAGTCTGTGTTCTTGAAAAGTTTCCCAGCTAAGGACAAAGGGGTAAGTTCTTGAATCCTTGCTTTTAGTCCTTATGTATTACATTCAGTCAATCCTTTATGTACATTTCTACTGGTGCCTCCCCCAATTAATCTTCAAGCCTCCCATTTAGCCCCTTTAGAATGTATCAGACATTGCTAGTCACTTTACATGCACTATCTCATTGAATTTTATTATGTGAGTACGTTTATCCTCACTCTGAGGCTATGGAACCACACCTGGTGACGTTGGTATAGTTTTATGCCATCAAGTTGGTTCTGACTCATTGCAATCCTGTACAGGGTTTCTAAGACTGTAAACCTTTACGGGAGCAGAGAGGTTCATCTTTCTCCCAAGGAGTAGTTGATAGACTCAAACTGTTGGCTTTGCAGTTAGCAGCCCAACTTGTAACCTGCTATGCTATCAGAGCTTTTTAAGGAACAGACATAGAGAGAGTCGAGTTTTATCCAAGGTTGCACAGCTTGAAATAACTCCCCTCCAAGCCTCTCAGATTCCAAAGCCACCGACTCTACTACCAGATGTTCCTTGAAGGCCTTAAGGAAGAAGCATTTTGTCCTCACCTTCATTAGAATAAAGTGGAAAATGTTGCAGGTGGATATGAAGTTTAAAACATTTTATTTTATGGCTATAAAAAGTGATTAATCCAGCCAGTTGACTAGTTTGCCTTTATTTCTCCTTGCCCAGCAAATGGACAACAAATGCTTGTCATTTTTATCATCAAAAATTTTAACAAATGAATCCTCCAGCTAACATACATATTTTTTTTTTTTTTAATTGTGCTCTGAAACATTCATTTCCTTCCAACTGAAGCAACCAGAAAAGGTTGAGCTAAAGAAAGACCTGGCATTTGTACCAAATGCTGATTCCCAGGTGTCCTTTCTCTCCCTTACCACTTAATGTTCAGTCCCAAGACCCACCATCAACAGCATTCAGTGGGTGATCCTCCTGAGCGACTCAGAGTCCAACCATGTCCTCCCCAAGGTGACCCAGCAAAAGAGGGGAGACTCGCCAAGTGTCCGGACATTTTCCATGGCTCCTTTTAAGGAACAGCTGGGCCATAATAGAAGGTTACTCAGGGATACCCATAGGTTTGACAGGAGCCCATATTTTAAACAGGGTGGATACTAAATCCATCCAACTCTTGGAATGTTACTACTCTCTCAGGAATCCAGGAGAAGTTTCTGATGCTGATCTATAAATCTCCCTGGCCTAAAATACCCCAAAATGAGTTTCTGCACCCTGGGAACATAAAATGATATGGCTTTCTTCTTTGACATGTCAGTTAATAAAGAGTGGGCGGTGGGGTCCGGATGCTGCCTGCCAGGTTTCTGAAGGGTGAAGGGTTTACTCGTTAAAAATGGGAAGCACTTTAATTACCTGTTTGGGTTCTTGTTATATGTGTGTGCTATATGTTAAGAGGAAATAAAGAGAAAGAAAAGGTATTATGAACACTCAGGAAATTATATCATTAATTATGCCTGTCAGAATGTTATGTGACTGAAAGTAAATGGGAATTTCTTAAGGTTTCTTTTCTTCTCTTTTTTAGGTTTTAAAAATATTGTTTTCATAGTATTTTTACTGATTCTAAGCACTTGATGAATGAAGGGACTAGATTGTGGAGGGGTGTGTGTCATGGATAATCCAGAAAAATGGATAACTGTAAAATCTGTGTATTTGACTTTGCAATTTGTTAATTAATGGGTGACTTAACAGAAATTCTCTTTCCCCAAAGTGTGTGTTACTTAACCTAGTGTTAATGCTAATTTGCATTCCCAGCACACAGTAGCCATGAAGAGGAGGGGAGAAAACAGGCACTTCAGTGGTGGAGAATGAGGGGAGTGGGTTGGGATCACGTACTCTAGATGACATCTCTCACTTAATCAGGGAGATAGGATTATATGTGTGTCATGCTCCTGATGCTAAGGAGACCCACTGTCTTGGGAGCTAAAAGGAATGATAAGATGATACACTTAAACTAGACAAGTAGTCGAAAGATGGGTAACCCTCCCTGGCTATGGCAGAGAGCAGCTGGCTTAGGCCATATGCTGGCTGATTGTCCAGATTCTGGCTCTCACCTGAGCCATTTGGATTGAGAAGCCAAAGGTATGATCCCCTTGTCTTTTGGAAGCAAACAATAATAGACTTAGAGAAAGATCTTTATCCAATGCATACAAAACCCAGAACCAGTTTGTGGAGATCCCATAAGTAGATTCTTAGAATAACCCACAGAAAGGGGACAATTGGAGTTGATGGGTTGAGACAGAAGGAACACTAAACCAGTATAATTTGAAGTCTTTAAGATCTTCTGAACTCTTTCCAGGACTCTCTTCCATGTCAGTGACTGGTATCTGTAGGAGGTCTCAGTAGAGGGAGAGCTCATAGCTACTCCATTTGTGAGGTTGTGCATGAATAAAGGTGGTGCCTTCCAATACTAAGGATCCTTGGTGGCACAACAGTTGGCTGCTAACTGAAAAGTTGGCAGTTCAAACCCTCTTAATGGTTCCACGGGAGAAGACCTGGTCATCTACTCTGTAAAGATCATGCTTTGGGGCAGTTCTACTCTGTCACATAGGGTATCACGAGCCACAAATTGACTTGGCAGCGCTTAGCAAAAACAACAGCAACTCTTAACATTGCAATGGCTTCAAAGAATGGATGAGATTCTCAGATGAACTGCAGGTGGGAGAATAAATTAATGCAAATTTCCTGGAAACTTACTTGGCATATGTACCAAAATGTATAAAAATGTTCACACCCTCTCAGTCAGCAATCTCCCTGCTTAAGGAAATAATCAGAGATGGGAACACAGATTTATGTTCAGGAATGTTGGTTGCAACTTTTTTTTATCATAGCAAAAGATTGGAAACAAACTAAATTTTGACAATAGGAGATTGGTTAAATAGATTATAAAGCATCCACAATGTGATATTTGAAAGAGCCATTAAAAGTAATGGTTTTGAAAAACACTTCAAGGCATGGGAAAACGTCCATCTCAATGGTGACTGAGTTATTAAATTACATAACTTAGATCTATTTTTTTTCAACTTGGTACTATTAGCAAGAATTATTCATACTCAGGGAGTCCTGGTGTGGTGCTGTGGACTAATGAGCTGGACTGCAAAATCGGTTTGAATTGCAAAGTGGATGGTTCAAGCTCACAAGCCACTCCTCAGAAACCCTATACAGGGTCGCTATGGGTCGGAACCGACTCAAAGGCACTTAACAACAACACCAACAGGAGCATTCATATTCAGAAGGACATAGAGTCCTGTGGTGGTGCTGTTGGTTAATGCTCCAGACTGCAAAGCCATTTGAACTGCAAGGTCGGTGGTTCAAGCTCAACAGATGCTCCTCAGAAACCCTATACAGGGTCGCTATGGGTCAGAACCGACTCAACGGCATTTAACAACAACAACATAGTAGTTCAGTAGCAGGATTCTCACCTTTCAGGCAGGAAACCGGGATTCTATTCCCAACCAGTGCACTTCATGTGCAACCATTAGTTGTCTGTCAGTGGATGCTTGCATGTTGCTATGATACAGAACACGTTCCAGTGGAGCTTCCAGACTGAAAGAAACTAAGAAGAAACCACAAATGGTCTATTTTCAAAAATCAGGCAGTGAAATGGTTCAATTATGGTTGGGGGATAATTCCACAGGAGCTAACAAACACAGCATTTTATTCAGGGGAATATAAGAGGGGGTAGGGAAGAAAGAAAGAAAGAAAGAATTGCCATGCCTAACCTTCAGCCAAAGAATGATTTGGAAGGACAATGGACCCTGTGCAACTCTTTTGTTTGAGTGGAAGTTAATCATGCATTCATTTGGGAGAGTTTCCCAATGTGAGTTCATTAATGCACTGGACTGAAGTTTGAACCACAAGGCAGGTGGTTCAAGCTCACCAGTCACTCCTTGGAAACCTTATACAGGTTTGTTATGGGTCTGAACTGACTCAATGGCACTTAATAACAACATGCTGAAGCAATGCATAGAAGCAATATAAAACTGCACTATATGCATTGCTTCCGTAGGTTGTTGTTGTTGTTAAGTGCCATTGAGTCAGTTCAGACCCATAACAAACCTGTATAAAGTTTCCAAGGAGTGACTGGCCACCACCACCACACAGCCTATAGCATCTATGAGCCCTGGTATAGCACTGCAGGAAAAGCACTGGACTGGTAACTACGAGGTCAGCAATTCAAACTGACCAGTCATTCTCAAACCCTATACAGGGTCAGAACTGACTTGACAACACACAATAGCACCAACAAATTATATCTATAGGATGCCTTCTTGGGTTTCTAAACAAAGGCATCCTATAGATACCATGTTGTTACTGTCCTTAAGTGCCATAGAGTCATTTCTGACCCATTGTGACCATGTATAGGGGGGTTTACGAGGAGTGACTAGTGGGTTTGAAGAACCAACCTTGTGATTCAAACTGACCTTAGAGTCCAGCACATTATCCTGCAGCATCACACTAGGACTCCATAGATACTATTGTTATTATCGTTGCTAGTTGCCATCAAGTTCGTTCCGACTCATAGCGACCCTATGCACAACAGAACGAAACACTGCCCAGTCCTGGGCCAACTTCACAATTGTTCTCACGTTTGAGCCCATTGATGCTGCCACTTGGCCAATCCAATCTTGCTAGGAGTCTTCCTCTTTTTCTCTGACCCACCACCTTACCAAACATGATATCCTTCTCCAGTAACTGGTCCCTCCTAACAATATGTCTGAAGTATGAGAAACAAAATTTGGCCATCCTGACCTCCAAGGAGCACTCTGGTTGCACTTCTTCCAACACAGATCTGTTTGTTCTTTTGGCAGCCCATGGTACTTTAAAAATTCTCCTCCAACACCATAACTCAAATGCATCAATAATTCTATACTATACACATTGAATTATAGAGGAATACTGCAACCAAAGCTCATGTTAAGACCCAAGTCCTGGTAGCTAAGCTCAAAAGGGCTGATTTTCTCTCTTGAGACCTTTAAGGGCTGCTTAGCAAAGGTCACACCAGTAGTGACAGTGGCGTCAGAGAGGACAGGACACTAGTCATTAAACAGAGCCAACTGTCCCAGAGCACTTGTCGCCAGCATAATTGGTGTCTTGCTTTCCCATGCCCTTATTCCAGGAAAAAAAAAATTTGGTTGTGCTTGGGATTTTTGTGAACTACAGTTACTCTTTGAACAAAGGTCCATATCTTCTTTCCCTTTAGTCAACTCAATATGTATTCATCAGAAGGCAATTTCTCCCTACCACCCTCAGAGTTTACATTAAGGATATGCCAATCACATTACAGGGGTGTATGTTGAAGAAGATCAACTTCTTAAACCTGAAAAAAAAGCCCAGTCTTTGGCCAAATCTCAGGCACAGTTTGCCAAACACTTTCCCCTGAAATTTTCAAGTCCACGTGTGTTTGAACGGGAAATTTAATCCACATGTTTCTTATTCATATATACACTTAACGCATCAAAATATGATTTCTTTGAAGTCCAAATGGCTTTTTTATAGAGCTCTTCTTTAGGAATGGAAAGTTATACTTGGCTAAAAACTTACAAATTCGAACCCTCAGAAGTCCAAGTTCCTTTCAAAGTTCCCAACTCAGGAGACTTCACTGGGCTTTGAAATACACCCTCTACCCCTCCAACCACCCCAATGTGACTGTAAATCTTGGGATATTTCATTCCACCATACTTTCTCAGTCTTGATCACATATGTCATGGATGCTGTTTTTCTAAGGGAAGCCAAGTAGTTAAGAGCTATCTTCCAGTGAATTACCACAACAATGCCGTGAGGAAGAGTGGGTCAAGGCAAGGTTTCCTGCCCCTTTCCAGGAACCTGAGAAGGGAAATTAAATGATTGGCCAGAGGCGACAGTGAGGATTGGGGCAGAGCCAATGACTCAGTCTCAACTGCTGACCTGGGGTGGGATCCCAGGCTTAAAACATCCCAGTTGGAAGATATGGATTCAGAGCTTCCACAATTCCCAAATGTTCTATTGCAAACATTGCTCCAAAGCTCATGCTGATTGCAGGTCCATGTAGCCTCTTCAAATCTCCTATATGAAGATGATGTAAAACATAAATCAATGCTGTCAAAACTAGAGGTTGGATAAGAGCATTATTGTGGAAGAAGAGAGATAATTGTACATCTTATATGATTTTTCCATTGAACTGGACCCTCCCTACTGGCCACCACCACCAGGGTCCCAAGTTGCTAGTGGTCAGTGGACCAGGAAGGGTGGAGTTTCAGAGTAAAGCACAAAGAATCAACTATTTCCCTCTGAATTCCTCAACAGATAGTAAGAATCTTGAGAGTACAACTGTGTTTAATTTATTGTCATAGCCCTCAAGTGCTTGGCACATGGTGTTCTATAAACTTTTATAGAATCAATTGAGTGTATATATCTGAAATAAAATTTAACTTGAGTCTTCTATTGTTCCTTTCAACATCCCTTCTACATCTTTTTATTCACTGTACTTCCAAAATTTAACTGTAGGAAACTTATCAGCAACATCGCCCCAATGTACCTGCCATTAAGAATTATTTAATAAAAACAAGCCAAATCTGCATCTTAAGCAATTCGCCTGCCCTCTATCATTAATCATTTCAAGAGAGTGAATGACCCGTCATTTGCAAGTGGGCATAAACCACAAGGAAATGTGGACTACATGCTTGGTTAAGCTTGTCTTCTTACAATAATAACTGAAGATGTTTATCAACTCAAAGATAAAGTGCCAAAAAATACCCAATTATGTCTAGATTAGGGAGTAGGGAAAGACTGTAACTTATTATTTTTACTCTTTTTAGTATTTCTAATGAACTTCTCCAACCATAACTATAATACTTTGCACTTGAGTCTATAAAATCAATACTGGGTCCCAGTTGTTTTTAAAGAATTGCTTACCAAAATCCTGTCAAGCCTTAAGGTTGACATACAAAAAAACCTTGTTCCTCACCTTCGAGTTTTTCTGGTGGAATCCAGATCTGTGAGTTTTTAATAAGCCAAGAATCGTAATAAGCTAGCCAGACCTCCATTTTTCTTTCAAGCTATGTACATTGCTATTCCCACCATATGTTTTATAACATCCATTCATGTGCTACTTCTGTTACCCAGATGTGAAAACTAAAACAGGTGGGCCACTTTCATAATATGCTAATGAGCTGGATTTAGAATTTTAACTTCAGCATCTTTTGCATATAGCTTAAACCTCTGAGAAGTATTACGTCTCCCAAATTCTTCCTTCCTTGTAATCTCACAGAGCTGTGAGGGGCCTTGGTGTTCATCTGCTTCTATGGCTTTTCACAAAAATGCCTAGCAGCCAGTTTTTGTATCCATTAAAATGTTATACAAGCGCCCATATGTAAACTCCACATTTAGGAGGGTACACTGGTTGAAGATCCAGTAATGGTGTACAAGGAGGCCTCTCTCTATTTAATCTTGAAACAACACCAAGGCTGACTAGAATTCCTTAAAGCACAGGTTGGAAAATCTGTGCAATAATTTCACATATGGGAAAAGAGAAGGCAGAAGAGGTGAAATGATTTGCCTAAGGTCTCCACACTAGAAGCAGAAGCAAGCCAAGACCCAGGTCTCTTAACTTTCTACTGAGTTCTTTCCCTACCACATTCACTAGAACCTACTAATGGGAAAGGTTCCTTTACTAAATCAGCCATGTCATCATTACTACAACCTGAGTGTCAGGGTCAAAAGTAAAATGATTCAAACATGGAAAAGACAACCTTCTTGGGCCTTAATAAAATCTTTTTTTTTTTTTTTAAAGTTTTTATTGTGAATTATGTGTTCGTTTACATGGGAGAACATTAGCTTTACATTCATCTTATCATATTTTGTTTCATTGCAATGATTACAATCCCCTGCATGCATCATCAAACAACCAAAGGGTACACTCTGCAAGCCTGCTCCCAGGCCATCAGCACACAGTCCCCCTCCCTCCCTGAGTCTAAAGTCCCCAGCTGTTCCTTGCCTCCGCGTCATCTTCTCTGCCTCCATCTCTGGCGTCACTGCTTCTCTGGATAGGGTCATGCACTTCGCTTTTCTCCCTTGATTGTTCCAGGGACCTCAACTCCTGGTTTGCAAAATCAACCACCCCTCTCCTTTTGTTACAAAACATCTACCTTTACCTTTCCAACAATCACAGTGAGTCCTGATAGCAATCATTCACTATTGAACCACAAGAGTATTATCCCCATAACCTTTCATCAGCCCTGTCCAGACAGGTTGGAAACCACTCAGTGGAGAGTCTACCTTCCCCCACACTCTCTGGAACTAGGCTCCCTCGTGAAAGCTTGGAAGCCAGTCACTTCTTGCCTCTGTAGCCTCTCCATTTTGTGTAGCCAATGTCTAAATTGCCCATCCTTGTCAACCCTGTGTACCAAGGGGGTGGGAATGATCCTCAATGTAAAGATTGGTTCCCTCCTTTGCCCTACTGCATCCACAAGCATAGGTCAAGTTCATCAAATTGTAGTGGATTACTCCTTTTTTTCCTCTTCTTTCTTCCTCTAGTTGAGTTCTGATCATCCAGTCATTGAAGCTAGATCTACTGGGTATTATCTTCAAGAATGGATGTTCTTGTTCATCTCCCCTCACCTCACTATCAGCTGAACAGTTCACACTCCACTCTAGTCCTCTGTGGCAATTTCCCTGTTCCTGGGCCCAGGAGTCCCCAGGTCTCATCATACTGGTGGTCAACCAGGTCTCAATCCAGGTTAACAGGAGTCTATTGAATGTGGTCGAACTTAGCTCACAACTTCATTGCTGTTTTTGCCTCTCTTCCCCTTATTGGTGATCAGTGTGGTCACCAGCAAGACCACATGCTTGCTTATGTATTCCCCTTGAGTTTTAGTCTTGGAAGGGGGTTTGCCCTGAAGGAACCTGACCACTTGCCTTGATGGCTCCCAGATGAACAGCTTACTTGTTCTTACAGTAGTGGATCAGACTGTCATTATAGTTTTTTAATAAATTTTCCCTGCTGATCTTTCTTTCACAAAATATCTTTTCTTCTTCTAGCCGCTTCAAGCTGGTCTACTTGTCCTTTCAAATGGAAATTTCCCACCTCAGAAGATTCTGGATGGGGATCAAGATTCCACCTATGGTCTTATGCAATGCAAAGGCTCTGCAGGAACCCACCTTCACTGGGCAAGTACTAGCCCCAGATTAGGTATTCCAATCAGTTATAGGCTAAAGATGGACTTACAAGATTTCTATGGTGATGTTTCTGGCTATTCCTTTCTCTCCCCTGCAAGAGTCTATTTTACAATAGTAGGTAAGGGAAAGAAACCAAGATTCAAAAGACAGCCAAGTATCTTAACACTATTTCCCTACTTTTACCCATTCAAACCATACCTCAATCCTTGTATCCCAGAGCCCTGTTGTTCCAAGGTTGTGCTTACATTATTATTTTGTTGTTGTTGTTGTTAAGTGCCGTCGAGTCGGTTCTGACCCATAGCGACCCTGTACAGGGTTTCCGAGGGTGTAAATCTTTACGGGAGTAGAAAGCCTCATCTTTCTCCCGCGGAGCGGCTGGTAGTTTCGAACCGCTGACCTTAAGGTTCGCAGCCCGAACATTATTATTTACCTCTGCCTTATTTAGCCCATGCAACTGTTCTCCCATCTGCCCATTCTTCCTTTCCCCTCCCCCTTCTAGTGTATTGCCATGCCCCCAGAACCTAAACTATCCTTTGTCTAGAACCTAAACTATCCTTTGTCTAGTCCCTACCCTGTACTCCACTTTCCCCTCCCTGCCCTCACCTCACCTCATACAACCCCAGTAAGCAGAAAAGAATCCCCCCCCTTTTAGTGTGGGTACTTTTTCTTAATCTTTTACAATAATAGTCCTATGCAGTATTTCTCCTTTTGTGACTGACTGATATCACACTGATAATATCCTCAAGGTTCATCAGCGTTATATGGTGGCTTGCAGCTTCCTTGTTATTCTTAAAAATTTATCATAATATTCCATTATGTGTATGTACCAAAGTTTGTTTATCCATTCTTCCATAGATGGATAGTTAGGCTGTCTCCATCTTTTTGCTATTGTAAATAGTGCTGCTATGAACATTGATGTGCATATATCTACTTTGTTATGGCTCGTATTTCTTGTGGATAAATACCAAGTAGAGGAATTGCTGGATCATAAGGTATCTCTATTTCCAACCTTCTGAGGAAGCGCCATATTGTTTTCCAGAGTGGTCAGACCATTCTTAATAAATCTTAAATAGGAAATTATGTCATTGTTAAGGAGTCCGGGTGGCACAGTGACTAAAGCACCTGGCTCCTAACCAGAGGTCAGCAGTTTAAACCCACTAGTCACCCTACAGAAGAAAGATACAGTAGCCTGCTTCTGTAAAGATTACAGCCTTAGAAACCCTGTGAGGCAGGTCTACTCTATCCTATAGGTCGCTATGAGTTGGAGTCTACTGGATAGTTATGGGCTTGGTTTGATTTTAGCTTAGCATAATAATTTAGAGCAAGGATTGGCAAACTTTTTCTGCTAAGGGCCAGGTAGTAAATAGTTTAGGCTTTACAGACCATGCCAGTCTTGGTAGAAAGTACTACGCTATGCCATGGCATGAAAGCAGCTTAGGCAATGCATAAACAAATGAACAGGGATGTGCTCCAATAAAACTTTATTTATGGACTTTTAAATGTAAATTTCATTAAATTTTCATATGTCACAAAAGATTATTCTTTTTTTCACTTTTCCCCCCAAATATGTAAAAGTCATTATTGACTCCCAGACCACAGAAAAATAGGCCAAGGACCAGATTTGGCCCATGGAGCAAAGTTTGCTGATTTCTCGTATAAAACAAAATTTTTCTCCAGAAAACCCTTAAGCTGGGCTGAACAGTGTGTGGATTCTTTGAAAAGTCTCCTCAGATGGTTCTCAGAAGAGTTCAGAAAAGGCAGTCACTCCCTTGAGCATTAACATCTGAGTCGCTTCTTTTACTTAAAGCCTGTCAGTTTATCAAAACTCCACTGTAAATATGTAATGGCTCCTTGCCTTTGGCTGAGAACTTGGGATCACTGCTCTGCTAAGGGTGTGGTGGGAGTTGGTGAATCAAAAGGAGAGGCTGTGGCCTAGCCTGGTGGCAACCAGGTGAAGAAGGTCTGAGCCTAGGGGCAAGATTCCACCTGTCTGATGCTGGTACCACTTTACGCAGATCCAAGAATTTCACTTCACTCTAGGGTATGTATGAACTTGGTGGTGGTGGTGATTATGTGGAGTCGGTTCCGACTCATAGCGACCCTGTACAGAGTTTCCGAGGCTGTAAATATTTACAGGAGCAGAAAGCCTCATCTTTCTCCTGTGGAACAGCTGGTAGTTTTGAACTGCTGACCTTGAGATTGGCAGCCTGACTTGTAACCACTATGCTACCAGAGCACCTTATGTATGAACTTAGGAGCCTGGAATTCACTTACTCTTTTGTTCCTTAGACCAGAATCATTATTTCATTGTCTGGCATGCTTAGAATCATCATGGTATTACTTTAAGGGGCAAATCAAGTAGTCTTCTGTGCTGTATTCTATCTCTGAGGACCTAGATAAGTTATTGTTGTTGTTTTTTTCCTATGGAAACATTTCTAAGAGCAATTGGTAGTGTAACCATTCCACTAAGGGGGGAATTTTTAAAAGCCATCTTGTTGATTCTGATTGCCCCATAGCATTTCAAAGGCTGTAATCTTCATAGGAGCAGATTGTCATATCTTTCTTCCCAAGAGCAACTGATAGGTTTGAAATACAGACCTTTCAGTTAACAGCCAAATGCTTTAACCACTGTGCCACGATGGCTCATTAAAAAACATAGCTCATGGGATTTAGCCATCAACTCCCAAACCAAATCCATTGCCATTGAATCAGTTCAGACTCCTGGTGACCCTATGTGTTACAGAGTAGAACTGCACCACGGGGTTTTCTTGGCCGTAGTTTTTACAGAAGCAGTTCTCCAGATCGTTCTTTCAAATTTCTCGCTTTAAGGCAAGAAGCACGAGAACAACTCAGGAAAAATGAACAGTTATCGATAAATGAGACTAAGACTAAGCTCTGTTTTCTAAGTAGAAACCATACAGAAAAGAAGATAATGGAATTGTTTTTGTTAGGTCCCATTGAGTTGGCACTAATTCATAGCAACCCTCTGCACAACAGAACCAAATACTGCCCAGTCCTACCCCAACCTCACAATCATCACTATATTTCAGCCCATTGCTGCTGCAACTGTGCCAATCCATCTCCTTGAAGATCTTCCTCTTTCTCTAACTCTCCACATTACCAAGCATGATATCTAGGGACTAGGCCCTCCTGACAATATGTACAAAGTATGAGAGATAAAGTCTGACCATCCTGGTTTCCAAGGAACATTCTGGCTGTACTTCTACCAGCACAGATTAGTTCATTCTTTTGGCAGTCCATGGTACTTTTAATATTCTCCTCTAATGCCATAACTCAAATGTGTCAATTATTCTACGGTCTTCCTTTCACTGTTCAACTTTCACATGCATATGTTATTGAAAATGCCAAGGCTTGGTCAGGCGTACCTTAGTCCACAAACTGACATCTTTGCTCTTCTATACTTTAAAAAGGTCTTGTGCAGCAGATTTGCCTAATGCAATCTGTCGTTTGATTTCTTGACTGCTGCTTCCATAAGTGTTGATGGTTGGTCTGAGCAAAATGAAGTCTTTGACAGCATCAATCTTTTCTCCATTTATCTTTATGTTAATTGGTCCAGTGGTGAGGATTTTTGTTTTCTTTAAATTAAGGTGAAACCCATACTGAAGGTGATGGTTTTTGAGCTTTGAAAGTAAGCATTTTAAGTCCTCTTCACTTTCAGCAAGTGAGGTTATATCATCTGCATATTTCAAGTTGTTCATGAGTCTTCCTCCAATCCTTATGCTACATTCTTCTTCATATAATGCAGCTTCTCAAATTATTTGCTCAGCATAAAGGTTGAATAAGTATGGTGAAAAAATACAACCCTGACACACACTTTCCTAAATCATTCAGTATTTCCTTGTTCTGTTGGCACAACTGTCTTTTTGTCTGTGTACAGGTTCCCCATGAGTACAATTATTCATTCTCTGCATGTTGTCCATAACTTGTCATGATCCCCTCAATTAAAAGCCTCACTAGTAGATTTTAAAGTTCACATTGCTCATCTTGGAAGCAACAGCCAAGAAACCAAATGACATATTGCATCAGGCAAATCTGCTTCATAAGACCTCTTTAAAGTGTTCAAGAGTAAAGATGTAAGTTTGGAGACTAAGGTGCACCTGACCCAAGCCATGGTATTTCAATAGCCTCATATGCATGTGATAAATGGAGAAAAGATTGAAGTTATCAAAGACTTTCTTTTGCTCGGATCAACTATCAACATTCATGGAAGAAGCAGTCAAGAAATCAAATGACATATTGCATTAAGCAAACCTGCTGCACAAGACCACTTTAAAGTATTAAAGAGCAAAGATGTCAGTTTGACAACCAAGGTGCACCTGATGCAAGCCATGGCATTTTCAATAACACAATATGCATGTGAATCTTGAATAAGGAAGGCTGTAGAAGAATAGATGCATTTGAGTTGTGACGTTAGAGAAAAATATTAAAAGTACCATGGACTGTCAAAAGAACAAACCAATCTGTGTTGGAAGAAGTACAGCCAGAATATTCCTTGGAGACCAGGATGGCCAGACTTCATTTCTCATACTTCCGACATATTATCATGATGGACCAGTCCCTGGAGAATTATATCATGTTTGGTAAAGTGGAGGGTTGGATAAAAAGAGGAAGACCCCCTCCCCAATTAGATAGGTTGGTACCGCAATGGCAGCAATGGGCTCAGGCGTAGCAATGATTGTGAGGTTGGTGCAGGACCAGGCAGTGTTTCATTCTATTGTGTATAGGGTCACTATGAGTTAGTACTGACTCGATGGCACCCAACAACAACAAGACATGCATGTGAAAGTTGGATAATAAATAAAGAAGGCCATCAAAGAATTGATGCATTTGAATTACTGTTTTGGAGATGAATATTAAAAGTACCATATATTATCAGAAGAAAAAATAAATAGCATCATATGCAAGAAGTACAGTCAGAATGTTCTTTAGAGGTGGTGAAACTTTGTTTCTCATACTTCTGACATATTGTCAGGAGATACCAGTCCCTGGAGAAGGATATCTTGCTTGGTAAAGTGGAGGGTCAGTCCCAAAGAGGAAGACTTCCAATAAGATGGATTGCCAGTGGCAGCAATCATGGGCTCAAACACACTGACAATTGTTAAGAAGTTGCAGGACAAGACAATGTTTCATTCTGTTGTGCATAGGGTTGCTATGAGTTGCAACTGACTCAATGGAACCTAACAGCAACAAGAACAGTCTTGGAAGAAGGATATCCAATATTCTCCTTGAAAGCCAAAATGAAGAGACTTCTCTTCTATTTTTGACATATTGTTAGGAAAGGCCAGTCCCTGGAGAAGACCATCATGCTTGGAAAAGTAAAAAAAAAAAAAAGGAAGAACCCCAGTGAGATGAAGTGACACAGTGGCAGCAACAACGGGCTTTAATGTAATAATTGTAAGGATGTGCATGAGTAGGCAGTGTTTTATTCTGTTGTACATAGGGTCACTAAGAGCTGGGCCAACTTGACAGCATGTACAATATTAGTCTTACACTTCAGTTTGGAATTTTTTTTTTTTATTGTCTTTGAATCTCAATAGAGACTTTCATTTGAACATCCTGTTATAGTCATCGGAGAGGACAATTGACTAAAATCTATCTTCAATATAATGTGACAAATACAGTTGTTAACAGCACATGCTATAGAGCCAGCCACTGTGACAGAATGCTGTATGTGAAAATTTATCACTGACTCAAGACCTGCTTTTCCGGACCCATGTCTCACTAAGGTATCCAATATGATGTTGTTGTTGCTATATGCCATTGAGTTGGTTATAACTCATAGAGACTAAAGGTAGTTGGCAGGTTTGAACTGCTGACCTTGCAGATAGCAGTCAAGTGCTTATCTTAGAGTGGCACACCAGGCATGTATTATAGCCCTGGAATATTCATTTCCCCTGAGCAAACCACATGATTCCTTTATCATGGTATCTGTTCATGCTGTTCCCTCAACCCTCTCTTTTTCTTCCCATCTCAAAATCTTACTTATATTATCCTTCAAGATTAAGCTAAAATATCACTACTTTCATGAAGTTTTCTTTCAAAGTCCCCACTAGAAGCTTCTCCCTCCCTTGTGTTCCCATTGTTGTCAGTGGTGGTTGCTGTTGAGTTGGCTCCAACTCAAGTCAACGTTACATGTAACAGAAGGAAATGCTCCCTGATCCTGTGTAGTCTTCATGACTGTTGTGGGTTTGAGTTTACTGTTGTGGCTGTTGTGTCAAGACATCTCATTGAGAGTTTTTCTCGTTGCTTCTCAATATTACCAAACATAATGTCCTTTACTATGTGGTCCCATAACACTGTATTTTTAAACCTTCGTAGCCCCAATTTCATTATTTTTAGGAGTTACCTTAGCCAATTGCATATAAGGTTGCCTCCTTGACAAGATGGTGAATTCTGTAATGATAGACTCTTTGTCTTACTCTTTTGTGTGTGCCCCTTGTTCCTGTATCAGGCCACAAGAGCAACATTCTTTTTTACCAGGAGAGGAAGAGGAAAGTAAGAGAAAAGAACTCCAGATGTCGTTAGGAAAGACAGAAAGAGAGCTCTAGCCCTACCTTGAGCCGTGAGGGTCTATCCTGAACATCCTGTCATTCCTAGGGTACCTTAGATAAATACCGAGATGTTTCACATACTGCAGAAGGCCCTGTCAATTCTCTGCCCAGAACCTCAGACATGATTTCCTGGCCTCATGTGTGCTTCATGCAACAGCTTCTTTATGCTTTTGTCCTAACACATAGCAGCCCACTTTCCCAGGTGTGTGGCGCTACAATTGTCTGGAATTTTGCAATTTCTGCTCTTGCTCTCTCCATCTTCTGACCCTTAACCAAAGGTTGATTGATGACTGAGCATGAATGCCCAGCTTCTTTGCCCCAAGGCAGGACAAACTCTAAGCTGTGATTTATGCTTCCAAGATCCCTGTGGGATCAGACTGAGTGATTTGCCTGGGGATACCACGTACCTCTGCTTTATCGACTACGCAAAGGGCTTCAGTTGTGTGGATCATGACAAGCTATGGACAACATTGCGAAGTATGAGTATTCCGGAACACTTAATTGTACTCATGAGCAATCTGTACCTGGACCAAGAAGTAGTTGTTCGAACAGAACATGGGAACACTGAATGTTTCAAAATTAAGAAAAGTGTGCAATAAGGTTGTATTCTTTCACCATACTTATTCAACCTGTATGCTGAGCAAATAATCCAAGAAGCTGGGTTCTGTGAAGAAAAACGTGGCATCAGGATTGGAGGAAGACTCGTTAACAACCTGCAGTATGCAGATGATACAACCTTGCTTTCTGAAAGTGAAGAGGACTTCAAACATTTACTGATGAAGATCAAAGAGCACAGCCTTTGGTAAGGATTACATCTCAATGTCAAGAAAACAAAAATCCTCACCACTGGACCAAAAAATAACATTCTTATTAACATAGAAAAGATTGAAGTTGTCAAGGACTTCATTCTTCTTGGATCAACTATCAACACTTGGGAAGCAGCAGTCAAGAAATCAAACGACATTTTGCATTAGGTAAATCTGCTGCATGAGACCTTTTTAAAGTGTTGAAGAGCAAAGAGGTCAGCTTGAGGACTAAGGTGCACTGACCCAAGCCGTGGTATTTTCAATAACCTCTTATGCATGCTAAAGATGGGCAGTGAATAAGGAATACTGTAGAAGAATTGATGTTTTTGAGTTATAGTTATGGAGGAGAATATTGAAAGTGCCATGGGATGCCAGAAGAACCAATCGATCTATTTTGGAAGAAGTGCAGCCAGAGTGCTCCTTGGAGGCCAAAATGGCCAAACTTTGTCTCTCATACTTTGGACATGTATTATTAGGAAGGATGAGTCGCTGGAGAAGGATATTATGTTTGGTAAAGTGGAGAGTCAGAGAAAAAGTGAAAGACCCCCAATGAGATGGATTGGCCAAGTGGCAGCATCGATGGACTCAAGTGTGGCAACAATAATGAGGTTGACCCAGGATCGAGCAGTGTTTTTTTCTGCTGTGCATAAGGTTGCTATGTCAGTACTGACTCGACAGCACTTAACAACAACAACAGCAACAACCATGTTTGTTTCTACATAGGGGATGACTCATAACAATCATGAAAGAAAGGGAGAACAGAATATTTTGTATTTAACCTGTTGTGCAGAAATTCCAAATTATTTGCGTTGCACAGCTATCATTTTCTTAGTTGGGGAGAAAATAAAAATAAAAGCAAGAGCTCTGGACTCAGGACTGATTCTGAATTTCAAGTCTACTACAAACTAACTCCAGGTAAGTTATTTCACTACTTTCAGTCTCAATATTTTCATATGTAAACTGGATCTAATGATAGCTAACTTACAATGTTACAGAAAGGATTAAATATAATGGATACAAAGCCTCTGACATCAAGTCAAGCACATAGTAAGCATTCAATAAATGGTCATTGTAGTATTATCAGATATAATAATATAAACCTGGAATCAAAAGAAAAGAAAATAGGTAATCTGTACAACACTGAGGTTCAAAATACAAAACCTCCAACGTGCACCTTAAATCTAAACAATCAGTGTAATTCAGCATATAGATAAAATTTTTTATTTATGCAGAAAAGGCATTTGACAAACTCCAACATCCATTCTCAATAAAAACACACAACAAAGTAAGAATTGAAGGGAAATTCTTCAACATAACAAGAGCATATATACAAAACCAACAGCTAGCACTACTCTCAATGGAAAGAAATGGAAAGCATTCACTTGGTGAACAGGATCCAGACAAGGATGCCATTTTAATCAACACACTCTTGTCCAAGATGTCTCAGCCAGAGCTATAAAGCAAGAAAGGGAAATTAAAGGCATCCGAATTGGTAAAGAAGAAGTAAAACTCTATTTGCAGATGATATGATACTATACATAGAAAATCCCAAAGACTCAGCAAGAAAATTATTGGAACTCATTGAAAGATACATCAAAGTGACAGAGTACAAGACCAATATACAAAAATCAGTAGGATTCCTTTATACTAATAAAGACAGTTCTGAAAAGGAAATTAGGAAATCAGTACCATTTACAATGGTCACCCAAAAGATGAAATACTTTGGAATAACTATAGCCAGAGAAACAAAAGACCTATATAAATAAAACTACACAACACTATTACAAATAAATACGAGATTTACAGAAAAGGAAGAATATTGCCCGGCTCATGGATAGGAAGTCTTAGCATTATGAAAATGTCATTATGACACAAAACAATCTATAGATAAATGCAATCCCAGTCCAGATCCCAACAGCATTCTTTAAAGAGATGGGAATAAATGGTCACAAGCTTTATATGGAAAAGAAAGAAACCTCAGATAAACAAAGCACTGTTTAGGACGAATAACAAATGTGTAGACCTCTTCCTGCCTGGTCTCAAAATTTACTATACGGCCACAGTGGCCAAAATATCCTGGTACTGGTACAACAAAAGTTACATAGAACAATGAAACATAATTGAGAACCCAGAAGTAAATCCATCCACATACAGTCAACTGATCTTTGACAAATGACTAAAATACCTTAAATGGGGAAGAGATAGTTTCTTCAACAAATAGTGGTGCTGGAAAAACTGGAAACAAATTTGCAGAAGAATAAAATAAGACCCATACCTCATGCCATATACAAAAACAAACGTAACATAGATTAAAGACCTAAATGTAAAACCTAAAAATGTAAAGATCATTAATGAAAAAATAAGTACAAACTTAGGGCCTCTAATACATGGCATACATACACTATCAAACATTACAAAAAACACACCAGTAGTAGAAGACAAAGTAGATGGCTGAGACCTCCTAAAAATTAGAAATTTAGATGCATCAAAATTTTTGCCAAAAGGGAGGCCACATTCTGGGAAAACCATGTTTGCAATGACATATTAGACAAGGGACTAATATATTTTAAATTGATACAAAATTACAATACCTCTATAAGAAAAAGACAAGCAACCCAATTAAAAAATAAGCATAGGATATGAGCAGATACTTCACCAAGAAAGACATTCAGGAAGCTGACAAACATATGAACAAATGTTCATGATCATTAGCCATTGTTGCTTCTGTTAAATGCCATAGAGTTTGTTCTAATTATAGCAAACTGCCAACCCTTAAGTTCAAACAGACCTTGTGGTCCAGTGCATAATCCTGTAGTGCCATACCGGGATTTAAGAGAGATGCAAATCAAAACAACAGTGCGATATCATCGCACACCAGTATTAACAGCAAAATTAAACAAAAACAGAAAACAACAAATGCTGGCGAGGGTAGGGACAGACTGGGACCCTCTTATGTTGCTGGTGTGACTGTAAAATGGCTCTCGAACCACTCTTGAAAATGGTATGGCACTTTCTCAGAAAGTTAGAAATATAAAACCTTATGACTCAGCAATCTTTCTGCTTGGTATATATCCACAAGAAATATGAGCCAGAACATGAGTAGATCTATGCACAATATGAGTAGATCTGGTCACAGTAGCAAAATTATAGCGACATCTTAAGTACCTATCAGTGGAACAATGAATAAACAAACTTTGGTAAATATATTATGCAACCTTGAAAACAACCATCTTTGAGACACATTATAAAATGGATGGACCTGAAGGACATTATGCTGAGTGAAATGAGTCGATCAAAAAAGGACAAATACTACATAACAGCATTCTTGTAAAAGCTTAAGAAAAGGTCTCTAGACTAAAAGAAGCATTCATTGATGGTTACCAGTGGCGGTTACCAGAAGCCCTAGTAGCATTGTGGGTTATGAGTTGGGTTGCTAACTGCAAGGTCAGCAGTTCAACTTTACCAGTCACTCCTTAGGAGAAAGATGAAGCATTTCTGTTCCCTGCTAAGATTGACAGTCTCAGAATCTCTATAGAGGGTTGCTATGAGTCGGAATTGACTCAAAGGCATACAGCCACACCACCACTACCACCAGGGGTGGGAAGGTTGTTGTTAAGTATCATCGAGTTGATTCCAACTCATAGGTACCTTGTATAGGGTTTCCAAGGAGTGGCTGGTGAGTTTGAAACACTGACCTTGTGGTTCAAACCAATCTTTATAGTTGAGTGCGTATCCTATAGCAATACAAAAGAAAGGAGAGTGTGGCAGATGAATAATGAAGACAGGTGAAGACACAGGGAGTATGCATGGGCTTTAAAGGGGATAGATAGAAATAGCAATATATACACAACCTTGGAACAGTGTTTTGTGCATAGATACATGGACTGAGACACAGACTTGATGGGTGAGGGAGGAAGATTTGGGTGTATATATACTTATATATTCCACAAATACATACATGCAATTGAAAGAGGATATTTGTACATAAGTTTTTACCTTTCATGCATACACAAACCATGAATGTGGTGGACTATACAGCAAGAAAAATGATAAAAACATCCTAGCTATTATATCAAACATCTTAAAGCAATGATTTGATGGTCCTGGGGTCTCAGGACCATGTATTCAGGGGACACCATGGTCAGTTGGCATAACATAGTCCACAAAGACAATTTTCTACATCCTGCTTGGGTGAGTAGTGTCTGGGGTCTTGAAAGCTCATGAGCGTCTGTCTAAGATGCAGCTATTGGTCTCGCAGGTGCAGAAGAAAGAAGAGTGATGAGAACTGAAGAGGTTTGGAATCGATTAGTTCAATGAACTAATAGAATACATGCACATCAGTCTCCATGACTCTGAGACCAGAATAACTAGAGGGTGCCCGACTACCACTGCCAACTGCCTTGAAAGGGATAACATTAGCAGGTCTAGGCTAGAGTGGGATAAAATGAGGAGCAAAACTCAAAAATATGTAATAATATATATTTTTTTGAATGGACCAGGTTTACTGGTCAGACTGGAGGAACCTGAGACTATTACTCTCAATGTCCATTCAGGTCTTGAATGGAACTCCCCCTCTTGGTCCACTTTTCAGCTAAGCAGCAGATAGATTTATAAGGGTGGACAACAACACTAGCCAGGTATGCACACCATGGAATGGTCGATCATTCAAAATAAAAAGGGCAACATATGCCTAAGTATAAAGGGATAGGAAGGTGGTTGGAACACAGATAGGAACCACAGGGAGGAAGCAGGGTAACTGTTATTGCATGGAGGGGACTGTAATCATTGAGATGAAACAAAGTATATGATTTGTTGAATGTGAAGTTGATGATTTTGTCTGTAAACAAACCTTTACTCAGTTCACAATAAAAAGTGTTTACAAAAAATCTAGTGGAGTATTACTGGTCAAAGTTAGAACTTGAAAGACTGCATTTGGCAAAAAGATTGTCTACTTAGAAAGACCAATGTATGCTTCTGGCTGGCACATCAGGTATGATCTGCCAGTAATCAATGTCTGTTGGGAAATGAGAAAAATGGTAAACATCATTTCACGAGAACTAGGGAATGAGTTCTTCTCAAGACAGGTTGCAACTGTACAATTTCAAGCTGACATTTTATTTCACCACAAAGAAATAATTGTGCTTAATAAGACAACATTAGATGCTAGGGATCTGGAACCAACCTTTTATCATCTGATGCATAAAAATTACAAGCAAGATCAGTTTGGGGTTGAAGAAATCATAGGAAGTGGAAGAAACCTCTATTCCAAAATCTGTTATACCTCAAAAGGATTTATGTACTGACACCTTAAACTCTATTAGAACAAAATACTTGGGTTTTTGTGTAAATGGGTATGTGTATTTGTACTTCCTTTTTCTCATCATAGATTTTTGTTTTGTTTTGTTACATGGTTGCAGGAAAACAGCTCTAGGTAGCCCTACCTTCTCTAGAGACAACAGCAGACACATTGTAGATTGGATTCACAAAGACAACCAAATATGGTTGAAAAAAGTTTCCTCTGCTTAATGATGATCATTTGGCTGTCTATGGAGAAACAAATTAGCCAAATAAATGCTAAATCTTTACTTAGTTCCTGCCCTATAATGGCTAGTTCAGTCTTTGGTTCCTGCTTAACTCAGTGGACACACTTCTTTCCCATTAGAAGACTGGAGAACTATTCCAAGTTTGTAAACAAATTGAAAAGCACAGACCCATAAAGTCCCAAGGTCAACCAATGGTTTTCAGCCTCCCAGCTTCCAGCAAGAGGAGCAAACACGACGTTCACAGATCTTTCTAAGCAGCAAGGTTGATGAGTAAACCTGATTTATGAGGGCTGGAAGAAAAGACTCTTTAAAATGTGCCTCCTTTTATTTCTCAGCCTTTGAGTTGGACTTAATTATATTTAAGGAAGAGATGGATATTGTCCCACCCACATCTTCTATGTGTTTATTTATGTCATAAGGCCACGTGTCCACATGACAAATACAATAGGAATTTGAGAAGAAAATATTTCTTTCAACTGGCCTGCTAGGCATCATGGAGAAAAAAACAAAAACCTCTTGACTAAATGCACTGTGTTTAGGTTTTTGTTATTTTTTTGTAATTTAGACTCTCTGATCTGCGAATGTGCCAAATTGCTTAGCATGGCATAAAAAAAAATGTGACTAAGAAAAACCATCCTTCAGCCCTGAGTGAAAGATGATTTACTTAGATAATCCCCAAAAGACAGACTCAGGGAAGGGACTACCACACACAATGGATGGAATTTGAAGATTCTGGATTAAACGCTTGACTTGGCCATTAGGCATTTCTTGACACTGAAAAGCGTTTTTGGTGTTTTTTTGTTGTTTTTTCGTCTTCTCTATTATATATAGAGTCGTGGTGTGGCGCTGTGGATTAATGCGCCAGACTGCAAAGCTATTTGAATGCAAGGTCGGTGATTCAAGCTCACCAGCTGCTCCTCGGAAACCCTATTCAGGGTCATTATGGGTCAGAACCAAATCAACGGCACTTAACAACAACAACAACAACATTCTTATATATAAACTTAGAGACTTAGACTGGATGGAATATAAGATTCCTTCTAGCTATATGACTGATTTCTAGGGGAAATACTGAGCCACATAGCGTAGAGGTTACGAATTGGGCTGCGAACCTTAAGGTCAGATGTTCGAAACTGCCAGCTGTTCCGCGGGAGAAAGATGAAGCTTTCTGCTCCCGTAAAGATTTCATAAGCCTCGGAAACTCTGTACAGGGTCGCTATGAATCAGAACCGACCCCAATGTACATAACAATAATTTCATCTTTCTCCTGTGGAACAGCTGGTAGTTTCGAACATCTGACCTTGCCCGATTCGTAACCACTATGCTACCAGAGCTCCTTATTAACTTTATTATTGATACAGTTCCCATCATATAGAATCCATCCGTAATTTTTTTCTTGCTGCAAGAGAAAGAGGAGGCTTTCTGTTGCCACGAAGATTCACCATCTTGGAAACCCCTATACAGGGTTGCTATGAGTTAGTACTGAATTCCTGGTGTGGCACTGTAGGATAAGCACTGGACCGCATGTGCTGTTTGAACCACAAGGTCAGTGGTTCAAATTCACCAGCTGCTCCTTGGAAACACTACACAGAGTTGCTATGAGTCGTAGCCGACTTGAAGGCACTTAACAACAACATAAGGTGGTACCAACTCAATAGCACACAACAATCATCACATAGAACCCATCAGTACTTTTCAGCTATAAAGTTTCTAAATATGAGAAATAAAGCATGCATGTTTAAACCGTCCTGCTTGCAGCTACATTTTCACTCTGAGTAAGGCAATAGAATCTGCCTGAATGAATGCAAGAACACACCTTGGTCGTTAATTGTTTTAAGATCTTTATTTTAAAATGATGGTAGCAATTACATGACTTTGAGTTCAAATATGCAGCCATAAAATAAAATTAAATTAAAAACTTGCCAAAATCGGAACCAGTTATTTTTCTTTCAAACACAGCAAACTCAGCTCAGAACCCAGCCAGCAGCTCCCTAGGAGAAAGATGGGCTATCTGGATCTGTAAAGACTCCAAGACTACAGCCAAGAAAACCATACACATGGAATGGCACTATAGAATAAGCACTGGACTGCAAAGCCACTCCTCAGAAGCCCTATCCAAGTTCACTTTGAGTCGGAAGCTACTCAACAGAACTTAACAGCAACAACAACATATGGGTGTGTATTATGATCGGTGTGGTGCTGTAGGATAACCACTTGACTGCTAACCACAAGATCACAGTTCAAACCCACCAGCCGCTCTTATACATAACTGACTCGACAGCACTTCACAACATCAACAAATACTATCAGGAACCTTACAGCTTGTTTGAGACAGCAGATAAAAATCAACCAAGTGCACAATAAAATTTAAAATGACAGGCAGAGATGAAAGTAGAAGAAATTAGACAGACATCATTTTAAAATTTGAAGGATGGAAAGATTAATTAAGTCTGTGATCCTTGGAACAAGAGAGCCTGAACTGTGTTTGCAAAGTTACCGGGAGTCTGAGATGGAGAATGGGGGACAGTCATTCCAGGTCTCCATAAAAAAACAAAGAACCAAAGGCAGGACAACAGGAGGTCATCTTCATAGAAAGGACCAGAAGCCTTTCAAGAGGAGCATATCAGGACCAAGGTTGGGAGAAGAAATGGAAGTGCAAAATGAGATAGGGAAGCCACTTTGATGAGTCCAGATTTTCTGGTAAGCACGAATGTAAAGACAGGGATGGACTACCCAATAGGTAAGGTATGCACAGGCTTACTTTTGTTTACTTACTTATCTGTAGTGAACAATTTCACATAGGCTTCACCACAATTTACCTTGCTTACTCCCTGTCAGGGACAGTAATATTGAAGACACTGTGATTCTGTAGGAAGGTACTGTTGGTTTGGGAGAGAGACAGATGCCAGCCATACCTAGAAACAGAATCTTTAATGTGGTGAGAAAATGTGAAATTGTTCACTCTAGATTAATATGTGAGCACCGGTAAGCCAGTGCTTACCTTGCTTATTGAGTAACCTGACACTGGGTAGAGGCATTTGACTATTCTGGGACTAGAAGCAGCAGGGACAACTTCTGATTGACCTGTTTCCTGGTCACGGCAGAGGCGGCCTGGTTCTGGGATCCACTATGGTAACAGCAACTTGAGCAGGTCAGTACTCCGGTGTGATTTGCAGAAGTGCAGCCTAGAAGTCTTCTGCATTCCCAACAATTCCCTGAGTTAATATCCATCAAAAATGCCTTTCTGCTTAAATTAGCTAAAGCAAACTCCATAGTCTGCAACAAATAACACTAACAGATACATCCTTTCCTATGCAAATTCACAATGATTGCATTAACTTGTATTATCCTCATCCTATAGGCAAGGAAACTGAGATATGAGGTTAAATAACTTGTCCAAGGTTTTCCAATAAGTATGTGGCAGAGCCCAGGTTTGAAGCTAGGATGATCTCACTCCCCAGCCTGTGTCATTTCCACAACATCTGTTTCCAGAAGACAGAGACATGAACGTGCCTCGATATTTTCCTTATGAACATGGGTCTCGATATTTTCCGTATGAACTTGGGTATAAGTATCTGCAAGCAGAATAGTTTCCACAATGGATCATAAAATATTTCACTCAAATTCTGGACTAGAGTACGTATTTCTAGATGTGAGTCATTCCAATGGTAGCTTAACACCAAAGAGTTGAAAGTTGCCTGCTACCCAAGCCAAAGACAGAAAAGGATGAATCCCAGGAGCCAGTGAACCATCCTAGCTCTGTCTAACTATGTTCTGTGATTGTTTACAAATTTAGCAGTTAAGTTCAACAAGAATATATATAGCCTCATAAATAAATCCAAGGCCACAATATAAAGCAAGTTTTACATTACTCAACCCCCTGTTGTTCCATATATTGAATCCAATCATCTCATAAAGGCAAAGTTCTTCTCCAGGAATAATGGAAGCAAATTAGCATCAGCCTTAGCCATTTAAGGTTCAAGACAAATTTTATTAGGCAAACTCACTAGACAGCGGCCAAGAGGATACATTTCTAAGACTGATTGCCCATGATTAAAAGGATGGCCAGATTAGAAAGTAAATTACATAGTATTACCACTGGCTGTTATTGCCACTTGTTACTGCGTTTATTCTGACTCATGATGATCCCATGTGTGTTTCATAGGGTTTTCAAGGCTTGTGGTCTTTCAGAAACAGATTGCCAGACTTGTCTTACGAGGTGTTTCAGGGTGGGTTTGAATTGCCAACCATTTAGTTATTAGTAAAGTGCTTAACTATTTGCACCACTCAGGGGCTCTTGTATCCACTAACCAAAAACCAAACCAAACCCAGGGCCGACAAGTTAATTCCAGCTCTTAGCAATTCTATAGGATAGTATAGAAACCTAGTCCATGGGTTTTCCAAGGCTGTAACTCTTCATGGAAACACACTCCCACTGGAGCGGTTGGTGGGAACAAACCACTGACCTTTTGGTTAGTTGTTGAGCACTTTAACCACTGTGCCACCAGAACTCCTTCATACAGCGGTTATGACTCATAATTACCTTATATAGGGCTTCCAAGGAATGGATGGTGGGTTTGAATGGTCAACCTTGTGGTTAGCAGCCCAGTGCTTATCCTACAGAGCCATACCAGGACTCCTATATCCCACTACTCTGTCCTAAACCCAAGGAAACATGATCACCACTGAGTCTGGCCTAGAATATGTCTCAAAACAGTGCCCCAGAACACCTCTGTCCATCAGTCAGACTTGTCACTTGAATTAAATTCAATTTGCAAAGCCTAATCTGCAACCTTCATCTTGATAAACTCACAGGAAGACCCGTATTCATTGAGTCTCCATGCAGCCATTCTTGTACCTACTACATTTAGGTTTCTGAAAATCTGCTAGAAAGTGGCTTAGGTTCCAAGAGAAAAAGAGCTTACTCTCAGACCCTGATACTTCAAACCAGAATTCACACCAGCTCAAAGCACTTTAATGGCACCCTTCCATTCAGAGAGCATTCTCCTGAATGTTCCTTTCCATCCTCAATTCCATCTTTAACACAGCTGACAGGGACACACAGCTGTCTCCTGAGAGGAGTATGTACCTTTTAAGCAGCTTTGCTTTGTGACTTGACTTGACCCACAGGCAGGCTACATACTTCCATGCACTGACAGCTAAGTCATGTCTTTTGTCCCAGGCACACGGATACAGCAGGGTAGGGAATTTCACACAGAATGCTCACATTTCAAAATGTAAATAAATGGCTCCCACCAGAGACCCAGTGCACTTAAGTTTGGAAGACAAAACCTCCCAAAGAAAAGAGTGACCCGAAGGGGGCTTCTCAGTGATCACTGCAGGACTCTGTGTCTCTGTTGATTGCACCTGGAGGGCTAGATGAGGCAGCCGTCCTACCACCAGGAGACCAGATGTCCTGTGCTGAGGAGGATATGTCATGGGTCTCATTTGTCCCTTTCTGACTTGTTCCCTAAAATTATTTCCCCTTGGAACCCGACTCCTTTCTTCCTTCCTTTTTCTTTCCTTTATCCCTCTTTTCTCTCTCCATTAGGTTTTTGCTTCTTATTCCTCCTGCCTCATCTCACTTTTACTGGTTCTGTGGCTCTTATTTTCCTTATATTTGTAACTGTTTTATTTTCTTTCACCAGTGAAATTTCACATTTGGTCCCATCTGCCTCTCCTAAATGATGCTACCCCCACCCTCCACTCCCTCAGCCACCCCACTTCTAGCCCCACTCAGGTCATCTCTGATTCCACCTGCCTTTAGGCCTTCAGACTGGACTCCACAATCTCCATGGCCTAAATTCTACTAACAAATATGGGAAAGTGTAGCCAGGGTCCTCAATTCCACCACCCTTTAAACACACACAGTCATGGATAACTCACTCACTATTCTGTTACCACCCTTCATCCTTTTCCTAGAGTTCTCTGGGTTTCCAATTTATATGGTTATAATGAACTCATTTCAAAATGTTATTGTTTATAACATAGGTAAAAACTGCTCACTGTAGAAAAAACAGTGGCAGCAGATAAATAGAAAGAAAAACTACCAAGTCCTCTGCAATTTCACCCTTAGAAAATGCCCCAGTGCTTCATGATTGACTTGGTGAACCCTGTCTTAAAGATACAATGATAATTAGAAAGACATAGTCTTTACTCTTAGCTTACATTCAACGGGGAAGAAATTCAATGACTAAATACAATTTAGCTAACTGCTCAGGGGTGGCCCTGATGTCTCAGTGGGGTAAACATTAAGCTGTTAACTGAAGGTCAGAGATTCGAACCCACAAGCCATTCATAAGAAAAAAGATCAGGCAGTCTGCTGTTGCAGAGATTGGAAGCCTTGTTAACCCTATGAAATGATTCTACTCTGTCTGTCCTATAGGGTCTCTATGAGTAGGAATCCACTCAATGCCAGTGGGTGTGGGTCTTAGAGTTAATGCTCAGGTAACTGCTAAGCAGAGACTGCTCAGGCAGTCTGACCACCTAAAGCCACCTTGAGCTCTGAAGAAAAGAAAAGAAAGTGTAAAAATGGGGAGAAAAATTTTAAGTCAAGTGAGTTTCAAATATGATGTATATCTCATATTTGATCAATAGATTAAAGGCTGAGAAATTCCAAAACAACACCTATTGATCTTTTGTGTATTTCTTAAGCTTATTTGACTCTCTCCCTTTTACTCATATTACATCTATTAACATTCACCATGGAAACAATGATACATGGAGAACCCGTTAATACATGTAAATGCTAAAGAACTAATGTCTATTAAGGACTCAGCATGAATATGCTACTTAATACTATTTGAGTTTTAATAGGAGTCTGTTATACCCTAAGACAGATTGTTACCCATCTTTAAGCACCATACTAGGGGTTTGAACTTGCCTCTGTTGTGGACAAGAGAAATCTAAATAATAATAGCTAGCATTCAAAGTCAGCGTTTCAAACCACCAGTTGCTACTCAGAAACCCTATATAGTGTCACTATAGTCAGAATCAACTCGACAGCACACAACATTAAAATGGAGTCTCTGGGTAGCACAAATATTTAAGAACTGGACTACTAGTCAAAATGTCGGCAGTTCAAAGCTTCCTCCTTAGAAAACAAGCAGGGAGTTTTGCTTCCAAAAGACCATGGCCTTGAAAACCTATGGAGCAGTTTTACTTTGCAAATACAGGATCTTCATAAGTCGGAATGAACTCTACAGCACCTGGTTTAACTAATAACATTCTTACAGATTTAATATGAACCAAGAGCAACCCCATACACAGCAGAACGAAACAATGTCTGATCCTGAGCCAACCTCACTACCGCTGCCACACTTGACGCCATCAATGATGCCACCTGGCCGATCCATCTCATTAGGGGTCTTCCTCT
>NW_006408811.1:494922-551848 GCF_000296735.1 Chrysochloris asiatica | reverse complement strand
CAGGTAAACATCCTTCTGATATTCTCTGCTTTCAGCCAAGATCCATCAGACATCAGCAATGATATCTCTCGTTCCACAGCCTCTTCTGAATCCAGATTGAACCTCTGGAAGTTCTTGTATGAGGCCACCTATATTCCCTATTAAGTTCTAACCATTCTGGATAATCAATCAGTAAATTCAAGCAAATATGTTCTGTGTGTGATCTATCCACTTTCCTTATTATGATGGAATTAGCTGTTTGCCTTGAACTTGAGGAAAGGTTGACTTCTCTGATTGAGGACCTCAGAAACTTGGAGTAAAGTGAGTGTGGGGAGAGGCTTTATAAAGGCCAAGTCATACGCTACCAGAGCTCCTTATACTGAGTACACAGGACCCAAAATGCTAACACAGAATTCCCACATTGCTGTTCCTCATTGTTGTAGTGTGCCAGCGAGTTGGTTCCAACTCATAGTGACCCTGTATAGGATTTCCCAGGTAGATTTCAACTGCTGACCTTGTGGTTATCAGTCCAGTGCTTATCCTACAGTATTTGTTGTTGTTGTTGTTAAGTGCCATCGAGTCGGTTCCGACCCATAGCGACCCTGTACAGGGTTTCCAAGGGTGTAAATCTTTACGGGAGTAGAAAGCCTCATCTTTCTCCCGCGGAGCGGCTGGTAGTTTCGAACCGCTGACCTTAAGGTTCGCAGCCCGATTCGTAACCACTACGCTACCAGAGCTCCTTAACACTACAGTATTTAGATTGCCTTAAATTCACAAATGATTAGTCAAGCTCCTAGTTTCATTTCTTCATCTGACTTTTATGAAAGTATTCTTTTAAATATTATTATCATTGAAAGTTGGTCTAGACCCTTAAAAACGTGACAACTTCCCTATTCTACACTATGCCTTTCTTATTACTCACTGATACAGGACAATTTTTGTTGTTCATTAAAAGAGTACAGCCAATATAATTGCTTGGATTTGAGCCTCGTTGTTATTAGGTGCCATCTAGTCGGTACCGACTCATAGCAACCCTACACACAATAGAACAAAGCACTGCCTAGTCCTGGGCCAACCTCAAAATTGTTGCAATGCTTGTGCCCATTGATGCTGCCACTTAGATAATCCATCTCGCTGAGGGTCTTCTTTTTCTCTCTGACTCTCAACCTTACCAAACATGATATCCTTCTCTAGCGACTGGTCTCTTATGACAATATGTCCGAAGTATGAGAGACGAACTTTGGCCAAACTGGCCTCAAAGGAGCACTATGGCTGCATTTCTTCCAACACAGATCTGTTGGTTCTTTTGGCAGCTCACGGCACTTTCAATATTCTCCTCCAACACCTTAACTCTAAAGCATAAATTCTTCTATGGTATTTCTTATTCACTGTCCAGCTTTCACATCCATATGGGGTTATTGAAAATACCATGGCTTATGTCAGGTGCACCTTAGTCCTCATTTTTGCTCTTGAACACTTCAAAAAGGTCTTGTGTAGCAGATTTTCCTAATGCAATACTTTGTTTGACTTCTTCACTGCTGCTTCCATTATTGTTGATGGTTGATCCAAGAAGAATGAAGTCCTTAACAATTTCAAACTTTTCTCCATTGATAAGAATGTTGTTTATTGGTCCAATCATGAGAATATTTGTGTGTTTTTTTACATTGAGATGTAATCCATATAAAAGGTGGTGGTCTTTGATCTTCATCATTAAGTGTTTTAAGTCCTTTTCACTTTCAGCAAGCAAGGCTGTATCATCTCCATATCACAGGTTGTTAATGAGTCTTCCTCCAATCCTGATGTCACGTTTTTCTTTATATATCCCAGCTTCTCGGATTATTTGCTCAGCATACAGATTGAATAAATTTGGTGAAAGACTATAACCTTGTCGCCCACATTTCTTAATTTTAAACCATTCAGTGTTCCCAAGTTCTGTTTGAACAACTGCCTCTTGGTCCATGTACAGATTCCTCGTGAGCACAATTAAGTGTTCAGGAATACTCCTACTTGTTTTCCATAGCTTGTCATGATCCACACAATCAAAAGCCTTTGCATAGTCAATAAGGTACATGTAAACATCTTTCTGACAATTCTCTGCTTTCAGCCAAGATCCATCAGACATCAGCAATGATATCCCTTGTTCCACGGTCTCTTCTAATTCTGGCTTGAACCTCTGAAAGTTCTCTGTCAATGTATACTTGCAGCTGTTTCTGTATCACCTTTAGCAAAATGTTACTCACATGTGATAGCAAAGATATTGTCTGATGATATCCGCATTCTGTTGAATCACCTCTTGTTGGAATGGGCACAAATACGAATCTCTTCCAATCAGTCGGCCAGATGAAATCTCTTGGCATAGATGAGTGAGTGCCTCCAGTGCCTCACTTTCTTGAAAGATTTCAATCTGTATTCCATCAATTCTTGGTGGCTTGTTCTTTGCCAACTCCTTCAATGCACCTTGGACTTCTTCCATCAGTATTATTGCCTTTTGATCATTTGCTAACTCTTGAAAAGGTTGAACATCAACCATTTCCTTTTGGTACAGTGATTCTGTGTATTCCTTCCATCTTATTCTTTTTTTTTTTTTTATCCTTCTAAATCTTCTTTTGATGCTTTCTGTATCATTCAATAATTTTCCCAGAGAATTTTTCAGTAAAGAAAATCGAGGTTCGAATTTTTTCTTCAATTCCCCCAGCTTGAGAAATGCTGAGCGTGTTCTTCCCTTTTGGCTTTCTGACTCAAGATGTTTGCAATTTTGTTTCAATATTTGACTTTGTCTTCTCAAGTTGACATTGAAATTTTCTGTTCAACTCTTGTATCTCCTCATTTCTTCCATTTGTTTTAGCATTTCTATGCTGGAGACCAAGTTTCAATATCTCTTCTGACATCCATTTTGACCTTTTCCTTCTTTCTTGTCTTAATGACAATTTGCTTTCTTCATGCATGATGTTCTTGATGGATCCCAAAACTCTTATGGTCATTAGTGTCTAATGTATCAAGTCTGTTCTTCAAATGGTCTCTAAATTCAGGTGGGATGTATTCAATGTCATATTTTGGCTCTCATGGACTTGTTTTCATTTTCTTCAGCTTCAGTCTCAGTTTGCATATGATTAATTGATGGTCTTTTCCACAACCTGCCCCTGATCTTATTTTGGCTGATTATATAGAGCTTTTCCACCGTCTCTTTGCACAGATGTAGTCAATTTGATTTCTGTGTATTTCATTCGGTGAAGTCCATGTGTATAATCGTCTCTTATGCTGTCTAAAGAAGGTATTTGAAATGAACAAATCATTGGTTTTATAGAATTTTATTATGCGATCTCCAACATCATTTCTATCACTAAGGACATATTTTCTAATTACTGATCCTTACTCTTTGTTCCCAGCCTTTGCATTCCAATCACTAGTAATGATCAATACATCTTGGTTGCATGTTTGATCAATTTCAGATTGCAGAGTTAGAATTCTTCTATTTCATCCTCACTGGCTTTAGTGATTGGTGCATAAATTTGAATAATAGTGGTATTAACTGGACTTCCCTGTAGGTTCATGAATATTATCCTATCACAGACAGCATTGTACCTCATAACTAATTTAGATATGTTCTCTTTGAGAAAGAATGCAACACCATTCCTCTTCAATTTATCATTCCCAGCGTAGTAAGCCATGTGGTTGTCAGATTCAAAATGGCCAATTCCAATCCATTTCGGCTCACTAATGCCTAAGATATCGATGTTGATGCGTTCCATTTCATTTTTGACAACTTCAAACTTTCCTGGATTCATAGCTAGTACATTCCATGTTCTGATTTCTAATGAACATTTATAGCTGTTTCTCTTCATTTTGAGTTGTGCCTCATCAGGAAATAAAAGTGTCACAGGCTTTATTCCCACAGGCTTTACTCAATTCATGTCATCATGATCAACTCTACTTTGAGGAGGCAGCTCTTCCCCAGTCGCATTTTGAGTGCCTTCCAACCTGAGGAGCTCATTTTCCATCACTATATATGACAGTGTTACAGTGTTTCTCTGCTATTCATAAGGTTTCAGTGACTGTCTTCATCTGGAACCTCACCTGAAACTTGCCCACCATGGGGGACACTGATGGCATTTAAAATGCTGGTGACATAGCTTCCAGAATCACAGCAATCACAATATGACAAACTGACAGACTGATACAGGACAATTTTTTCTTGTTCATTAAAACAGTACAGTCAATATAATTGCCTGGATTTGAGAAATGTTATTTAAAATCTTGATGGTAACTCAGACAAATAAGTATATTTCATACTGAGATTTAGTACAAACATATGTATGTATGTATTGAAACAAAAGTGTGAAGAATCAAAAAGTACCACTATAGCATATAATGAATGGGTTCATTTTCTATTCCAATTTATTCTCTTATGTTGTTGTTAGGTACCATTGAGTTGGTACCGACTCATAGCTACACCATGCACAGCAGAACGAAACAATGTCCGATCCTGGGCCAACCTCACTATCATTGCCACACTTGAGTCCATCAATGCTGCCACCTGGCCAATCCATCTTGTTGCAGGTCTTCCTCTTTTTCTCTGACCCTCCATCTTACCAAACACAATATCCTTCTCTAGCGACTATTCCCTCCTGACAAGTTGTCAAAAATTAACGCATAAACATCGATATCTTAGGCATTAGTGAGCTGAAATGGACTGGTATTGGCCATTTTGAATCTGACAACCACATGGTTTACTATGCAGAGAATGGCAAATTGAAAAGGAGTGGTGTTGCATTCATCGTCAAAAAGAACATATCCAGATCAGTCATGAGGTACAATGCTGTATGTGATAGGATAAATATCCATTTGCCTACAGGGAAGCCCAGTTAATACCACTATTATTCATATTATGCACCAACCACTAAAGTCAGTGAGGATGAACTAGAAGAATTCTACTAACTTCTTCAATCTGAAATTGATTAAACACGCAATCAAGATGTATTGCTCACTACTGGTGATTGGAATGCAAAGGTTGGAACAAAAAGAGGAAGGACCAGTAGTTGGAAAGTATGGCCTTGCTGATAGAAATGATGCTGGAGAACACATAATAGAATTCTGCAAAACCAATGATTTGTTCATTTCAAATACCTTCTTTAGACAGCATAACAGATGACTATACACATGGACCTCGCCAGATAGAACACATAGAAATCAAATTGACTACATCTGTGGAAAGAGAAGATGGAAAAGCTCCATATCATCAGTGAAAACAAGGCCAGGGAAGACTGTGGAACAGACCATCAATTACTCATATGCAAATTCAAACTGAAACTGAAGAAAATGAAAACAAGTCCACGAGAGCCAAAATATGACCTTGTATATATCCCATCTGAATTTAGAGATCATCTGAAGAACAGATTTGATACATTAAACACTAAAGACTGAAGACAGGAAGAGTTGTGGGATGACAACAAGAACATCATATGTGAAGAAAGCAAAAAGTCATTAAGAAGACAAGAAAGAAGGAAAAGGTCAAAATGGATGCCAGAAGAGACTTATTGTATTATATTTTGCTGTAAATTGAGATAATCACTTTGGTATAACCAGTTTGGAAAACTCTTTACTAGGGTCTACTAAAGCTGAACATATGACTATCCTATAACCCACAAGGAACACACAGGAATCAAATTGACTGCATCTGTGGGAAGCAATGCTGGAGAAGCCAAAACAGATCAGGAAGTGATTGTGGACCAGACCATCAACTGCTTATATGCACGTTCAGGCTGAAGCTGAAAAGAATCAAAGCAAGTCCACAATAGTCAAAATACAACGTTGAGTATATTCCACCTGAATTTAGAGATCTTTTCAAAAACAATTTTTAAATGATGTATTTGACACTAATGACAAAAGACCAGAAGAGTTGTGAGATGACATAAGTAACATCATACACGTAGAAAATAAAAAGTCATCTAAAAGACAATAAAGAAAGAAAGGCCAAAGTGAGTGTCTGAAGGCACTCTGAAACTTGCTCTTGAAAGTAGAGAAGTTAAAGAGAATGGAGGACAATGAAGTAAAAGAGCTGAACAGAAATTTCAAAGGGCAACTAAGAACACAAAGTAAAGTGTTAGAAAGAAATGTGCAAAGGCATCGAGTAAGAAACCAAAAGGGAAGAAGATGCTCGGCATTTCTCAAGCTGGAAGAACTAAAAGAAAATTTACACCACAGGTTGCAATCTTGAATGATTTTATGGGTAAAATAATAAATGATGCAGAATGCATTAAAAGAAGATGGAAGGAATAGTCACTGTACCAAAAAAGTATCAATCATTGTTCAACTGTTTCAACATATAGCATATGATCAAAACCAATGGTATTGAAGGAGTACAGTTAAGCTGCACAAAAGGCATTGGTGAAAAATAAGCCTCCAGGAATTTATCTACTACAAATTGAAATGTATCAACAAATTGATATGGTGCTGAAGGCCCTCACTCATCTATGCAAAAAAAAAGAGGAAGGAGATCCATATTTGTGCCCATTTCAAAGAAAGGTGACCCAAAAGAATGTGGTAATAATTTAACAATATCATTAATATCACATGTAAGTAAAATTTTGCTGATGATTCAAAAATGTTAGCAACAGTAAGTAGTCAGGAAGCTGCCAGATATTCAAGCCACATTCAGAAGAAGACATAGAGAGAAGGACAACATTGCTGGCATTAGGTGGATCTTGGCTGAAAGTAGGGACTACCAGAAAGATATTTACTTGTGTTTTATTGACTATGCAAAGACATTTGACTGTGCGAATCATAACCAACTATGGATAATATCGCAAACAAAGGGAAATGCGGAATACTTCATTGTGCTCTTGAGAAACCTGTACGTACGTAGATCAAGAGGCAGTCATTAGAACAGAGCAATGATTCAAAATCAGGAAAGGTGTGCTCCAGAGTTGCATCTTTTCACCAGACTTGTGTGGCACTGTGGCTAAAGTGCTGTACTGCAAGGTCGGTTTGAACTGCAGGGTCAATGTTCAAGTTCACCAGCCACTGCTCGGAAAGTCTATACAGGGTTGCTATGAGTCAGAATGGACTTAACAGCACTTGCCGACAGCAACAATTCAACCTATATGTTAAGCAAATCATCTGAGAAACTGGATTATATGAAGAATGAGGCATCAGGATTGGAAGAAGACTCGTTAACCATCTGCAGTATGCAGATGAAACAATCACTTGCTGGAAACAAAGAGGACTTAAAATACTGATGAAGACTAAAGCCTTCAGTATGTATTGCATCTCAGTGTAAAGAAAACAAGAATCTTCACAACTGGACCAATAAGTAACCTCAAGACAAAAAAAAAAAAAAAAGAAAAAAACTGAAGTTGTCAAAAATGCTTTATTTTGCTTGGATTCACAATCAGCTTTCATAGAAGCAGCAGTCAAGAAATCATATGACATACTGCATTAGGCAAATTTGCTGCACAAGACCTCTTCAAACTGTCAAGAGCAAAGGTATCAGTCTGAAGACTAAAGTGTTCCTGACCCAAGTCATGGCATTTTCATTAACCTCATATGCATGTGTAAGCTGGACAATGAATGAGGAAGACTTTCCAAAGGCTCACCAACAGTATAATGAGTAAACAAATTGTGGTATCTTCACACAATGGGGCATTGCAATGAGAATGATCTATTTTTTTTGTTGTTGTTGTTGTTAGGTGCCATCGACTTGATACCGACTCACAGCGATCTTATGCACAGCAGAATGAAACACTGCTTGATTCTGGGCCAGCCTCACTACTGCTGCCACGCTTGAGTCCATCGATACTGCCACTTGGCCAATCCATCTCGTTGAGGGTCTTCCTCTTTTTCTCTGTCCCTCCTCCTTACCAAACATGATAGCCTTCTCCAGTGACTGATCTATACTTGTTAGCAATAATTTGAGTGAATCTCCCAAACATAATGCTAGATTAAAAAGATTTCATACTTCAGAATTCTATTTATATAAGCTTCTACAACCATAAAAAGAAATCTATGCTGTTACAAGTCAATACAATGGTTACCTTTGTTTTGGTGGTTAAGTGCCTTTGAGTTGATTCTGATTTATAGGGACCCTGTACCAGGGTTTCTAAGGCTATAAATCTTTGCGGGAGCAGAAAGCCCCATCTTTCTCTTGCAGAGCAACTGATGGACTCCAACAACTACTGAGTTTGTGATTCATAGTCCAGTGCTTATCCTATAGATCTACATGACTACTCCTTGAGGGTGCTGTTGTTGTTGTTGTTACCTGACTTCAAGTTGGTTCCAACTCATAGCCACCCTGTATAGGATTTCCAATGAATGGTTGGTGAGTTTGAACCACCGACCTCACAGTTAACAGTCCAGTGTTTATCCTACAGCACCACACCAGGACCCCTTGAGTGGGCTAGTCATGTTTTATTTCTTGATCTGGGTGTTGATTGCATGGATGTGTAAAGGTATGAAACTTGATGTGCACCTTTCTGTATGTATATTATATTTTAATAAAAAGTTAAGAAAAAATTCTTTGTCAGAAGCCACTAAGTTAGATTGCCCTACTCATTAATGGTGTGCAAAGAGCCCTGCTGGCATAGTGATAGACGAAAGGTCAGTAGTTCAAACTCACTCTCTCCTTGTAAGAAAGCTTAGTCTGTCTAATCCTATAAAAATTTAGTCTCAGAAACCTGAAGGGGCAGTTCTACATTGTTCTATAGAGTTGCTATGAGTCAGAATTGATTCAGTGGCATTGGGTTAATAGCTTGCAGTCTTCAATTTGAAACAGACTAAATACTGAGAGCACCAAAGATAGATATACTATAACATATCAAAATATTTAAATAAAGTGGAAAACTCAAAAGTTGTATACGTGAACCTTTAGATGCCATGAAATTAAAAAGAAACCAGAAAAAAACAAACAGCTAGAAACAAGAAAATGCTGTCTCTTCTTACTTGATTTTTACTAACTTTACAGCTGCTTTCAATTCTAAATTTTATTGAAACTTTTATATTAATCTTTACTTGCTGCCAATCACTTTGTTAAGAAACACGGAGCTTTGAATATGTTTACCCAACTTTTTCCATAACCAAGCCACCAAGCTCTTCTTATCAAAATATCTAGGAGCAAGTCACTGTTGAATAACCCCACCAATAACAACAACTTCCCTTTGATGCCTGTGCCTTTTTCATTGGCCATTCCCAGTGGAATCTGTTTTCCCTTGGGAGTGTCCCTCTATGACACTATATCATCTCAAAATCAGAACTGCTCTAGCCCAGACTGGAGGTGAGAAGAGGTGCCTCCCAATCATGCCCAATTGCAATCAACATTTACACATTCATAAATGAGTGTGGTGTTTGGTATTTTAAAGAGACCCAGATGTACTTCTAGTTGCAATCATTAGCTTGCTCAAGTGAAGTGTACTTTACAAGCTACACTGCATATGATTTTTGTTTTTCAAATAGCAGATTGTTTCACACATATATAGGGCAGATGTCTTCCAGAATGTTTCTTGGCTGACATCTTTAGTCCATGATTCCATGAGCTTTTTCTTCAAATTCTATCAAGTAGTAAGATCCCCAAAGGAAGGTGGTCCAACTTTCTTGGGTTAGATGCTCTCCACCTTAACTGGCCTGCAAGTATCGATCCTTCAAAGGCAATAGATTAGCTTGAGTTTCAGTCCAATGTATCACTGTGGAACAGAAAAAGGTCGTTTGGGCCTTACAATCTCATCCGAAACGTAGATTGCATCAGTTTCCGAGAATGTCTAACTTGGTCTGGCTATCCAAACTATCTACCCAGTCCTACTTACACTTCACATCTGTCTAAATATCAGCACAAAATATACACTGCTTATGATGCAGAGCCAAGAGAAATTGCAATGCTCTTCAAACTCAGAGTCAACAGTGAGAATGACATGAAACAAACTCAACCTGCTTTCCACAAAAGCAGAATTTAAATTTGCTGTCTGCTAAGAGAACATTTGAAAAATGAAATTTTTCCATATGGCTTTATTTTTTTCTTATATAAAAGGGTTTGACTGAATTTTGCTTTACTCTTTTTAAAAAATAGAGTTCTATGTCCACAGTGCTGACATATACGTTAAAATCATCTGGAAAAACTACAAGCTACCACTATAACGAATGCCAAATGCCCAAAGTAGCCAGTCTCATGCTATTGAAATAAATAGATTGAAGGGGAAATGTGTTTAGTTGACAGTGAATAGAGAAAATTGGTCCCCTATTGTCAAATGTTCCATTCCCAGATGTAAGATTTGGGAAGCTTGGCAATGTTGTATTTTGCACGCAAAATAAATTAAAAACCTTCCATTGAACCTATTTCCAAAACTTCTTATAACCAAGGAATTGTAACCAAAAATTATTCACACTAGGCTAAGTGTTTATATTAGCGATCACCCTTTAATTCTTGTGAGAAAGAAAAATCATCCTTCTGTGGAGAAGCATATTTTTATGCAAAGTTTTGAATCTCAAATGGGGAGAGAGAAAGAGCATATTCCAGTGTAACAACATTCAGACCTAATGTTCAAAAGACCCAGTCTCAGCCCCCCTTTTATGAGTGTAGAGTTGTATCAGAGCCCAGACGCTTAAAATTATAGTAAACTTGTAATAGAATGGCATTTCCTTTTGGAATACCATACAGCTGCAAACAAACAAAAGTCCTATGTGTTTCTGGTGCTTTGCCAAACGATCATATCCTCACACCAATAAGAAGAGTCTAGTGGGATCAGACACCACCAGGAAAGGATCAGGGATAAAATAAAGGTAATCAAACCTCTCTCTTCCATTTGCCATAGACTAAATCCAAAAAGAAAGAAAAGGAGGCAGATTTCTAAGAAGACCAAAGGTCATATTTTAAAACATTTAAGTTTATTTCTGTTTTAATGTGCTCTTTATTTTTTGTATTTTTGGCTAAGAAGCAGGACCTTATTTTTGCTGTAACACAAGAAAGGATTACACAGACTTTCACTACGTTTTTAAAAAGAAATCATAAAAAAAAAAAAAGGAAATTATTCATGGACTTAGCATAATCACCACAGTTCTTGTCCTTTCAGATAACAGTCTAATTCCATTTCCTTCAATTTGCCACCCAATTCCGCCTTTCTCCATGGCCACCATTTCTCCCACTTTGTTTTGTCTTTCTCTTCAGTAAACTCGACACCCTGGTAATTCAATCTCCTGTTCAATGTCATGGTTGAATCAAATCACTGTCACTCAAAATATAACCTGAGGCTTGAACTATGGTATGGTTGAGTGACCAGGACAAATATCCCCAAATCTGGAATTCCTGGGTTTTCAGTCATTGAGCTCCTAAGTGGCTTCAGACAAGACCTTTCCTTGGCTTCCTGAGAACAAGTCAAATCCTGTTTGTACTGACAAAGCCTTGGAGGGGTGGAACACCAAGGCCAGGGAGAAGTCCACCTGCAAATGGGCTCTCTGTTGGTAACATAGGGAATTGGTTGTAATGGAATTTAAGAGCAAATTGGTGATAACAACATTGACCTCACAAGATGGACATGGGATTTAACAAATAATGGGAAAACTTAAACAAATGTCACTTTCACACCAGGGTAGAAATTGGGGAAGACCAAAAAGGAGTCCCATTTAAAGATGTCTTTACTCATGCAATATAAATAATCAGATTTCCCACAGAAAATCATTTCCATTCCCATCACCTTGCTTAAACAAGTTTTAATGCCAATAAAAACACAGCATTGGTTTACAAGGGTTAGGAGAGATGAAGGAAGATGGTAACTCTTTCTTGAGTTCAGAAGTTTAAAAAGAAAACACTAAGGATGCGAAGTGACAAATTGTATTAATACTGACTTTATTTTATAATTCAAGACATCAACCAGCACCAAGTATATTATACAACTGTTATGAGACAAAGAGGAGAAACTAGTTTGAGGCCTATGGGAGGGGAAGAGTTCCTGGGCTAACAGTTAACATTGCTCAGTCACAAACTGAAAGGTTGGAGGTTCAAGTTCATCCAGAGGCAGCTTGAGAGAAAATCTGGCCATCAACTTCTGAAAAATCAGCCATCCAAAACCCTATGGAACACAATGCTACTCTGACCCTCATGGGTCGCTGTGAGTCAGGATCAACTAGATGGCAACTGATATGCTAAGGAAACACCTGGAAAAACAAAGCTTGATCATGAATGGAAAGTGTGGTGACAAACACACAAATGATCACAGCCATCGAACCAGCTGGGCACTTGCTTCACACTGAGAAAGTAGTGTTGACAGGAACCCAGAGGGGCTGAAAAACATCTGACAAGGTCCAGAGCTAAGACACCCTGCTCAGAAATCAGAGACCTTTGGCTAGCAAGTTCACTCCAAAAGATAAAGGGGGCAAGCATCTAGCTATTAGCCTGGTCCTATCACAAAGTCAGCACTCAGTAAATCTTCGCAGAATTGAATTGCTGAAATAAACCATACTCCAGTGGAAAAACTGGGAGTTTTCACATTAGAAGAACATCCCGATGAGCTGCACGGCTCCAGCAGAGAGTGGTGGAGAAGAAAAGGGCTCCAGAACAAAATCGTCTCATTTGCAACTGATAGTGAAATTATAAAGAAAGCAAATAGCAAGAGAGTGCACAATCAAAATCAAGTGGATATGGATCATTTAAGTAATTGGGTCAAGGGACAGTAAATGAAGTCCAATTTAGGATAATGTTCAATAGATTGCTTCCAGAAATAATCTAGGGAATACAGGTTAAGTGGAACAGCCATGTAAGAGATTGATCTGAAAGTCACAATGAGGAAAATCATTGAAACTAACCACCAGTGCATTACCAACATTAGGGAAAGGGACTTTAACAGAGAAAATGCAAATAGAGCAGCTCCCACCCCAGAGCAGCTGTCCTCATTCAGAGCTGCTAGCTGCTCTTCCTGTGCTGGTCATGCAAACTGAACCATTTTCCAAGCAACTCTCCAAATTAATATATATCAAGATCACCACGGGCTTCCCCTAGTTTCTCTCCAAATTTCTTCTTGGCTTGCAAAAATGGCAGTTCTGTTCTCAGACACAATGCATGTTACAAGTGTTACCACTTTCTTATCAAATTCCTTGGTGGGCTACCAGGACTGGCACAGGGAAGCCACAGTGCCAAACTAAGAGACTTTTTCTGTAAGGGAGATGTCATAGGGCACCAATGCCAGTCTTACAGGTAAAACTAAAATTCAACTTTCCCCTGGAACAGAAAAGAGTTGGATGTGGCTTAACAGGCATAGGTCTACTTGAACTATGTCCCAGAAGGTTTTCAATGGCTGATTTGCAGATCCGGGTGAAGTCTATTATTCAACCTTTAAGGTTAGTAGCTGTGTATTATTATCCACCTAAGGACTCCGGAAAGGTTAGAATTTCAAGTCCACTGAGAGATGCCTTAAAAGAAAGGCCAAGCAGTGTCCATCTGAAAAATCAACCATTGAAAACCCTATGGAGTATAACTTTATTCTTACAGACATGAGATTGCCAGGGTCAGAGTCAACTCAATGGCAACTGTTTTGGTGTCCATATGAATTTAAGTGTGACTCCTCTAGCTACAGACAAGAAACATCAGGAAACCAATTTACTTCAAGGGGTTTTTCTCAGCCTTGTGCCAGAGTCTGTGCTAAGTGCTGGGGATTCCACAGTGAAAGAGAATAGCCCCTGCCCTCTGGAAGCCCCCAGCATAAGGGGGTGACAAAGAAAATTACAACACAATGTACCGGGCATGGACAATTTCTCATGTGAGGTGATCACACATTCTCTACACACCAGGTCTGGACATAAACTTGGAACGATTTTTTTCAAATCCCAGAAATTAAAAAAAAAAAAAAAAAAGAAAGCAACCCTTTTATTGGTCTCATAAAGGCCCAGTTGAAGGAAATATAAGGTGATGACCTCCAATTATCTTGCTGAACAAAAACGGTCTGTTTTTGTCAGTAAGATAGCAGCTTGAGCTCCATTCTTGACTTAAATTTGTCTCATTTTGCTCCAGCCTTGGAAGAGTTTGCTTTCCTTACAAGTTCGTTCTCACCTTAATTTCTCAAGATTGGGACTAACCCAACCAGACTAGTTGTTGTGGTGGTGGTGGCTAAGTGCTGTCTAGTTGGTTACAACTCATAATGACCATGTAGGATGTTTCTGGAGCTGTAAATTTTTGTGGAAGCAAAATGCCTCATCTTTCTCAGACAGAGTAACTGGTGGGTTTGAACCACTTAACATAGGCCAGTGGTTATCCTACAGAGCCACTATACTCCCATGAGACTAGATAGGCACCTAGATTACATTGGACTCAAGAAAAAATATTTTAATGAGGGCAGCTTGGAGTCTAAGAGAGGTGGATTTGTAATCCTGTCTGTGTGCTTTATCAGCTGGTTTTTTTAGCCTCTCTACGTCTCAACCTTCTCAATTATATAATGGGAATAATAATCTTTCTTTGCTAGGTCCTAGCTTATATTAAATGAGATCATATGTATAACACAGGTCCTCTAAACCAGGGGTGAGAAACGACCAGCTCGTGGGAATTATAAGGTCACAAAATCATTTAGTCTGGCCCTGCCAAGTTAACCACAGTTCCAGCCATCACATTGATGTTGTTATTGTTAAATGGCATCAAGTCGGTCCCGAATCAGGACCTCATATAGGGTTTCCAAGTTTAAACTGGTGAGTTTAAACTGCCGACCTTGTGGTCCAAAATGTGATTCAAATTGACCTTCTGGTCCAGTGCTTTATCCCATAGCACCATCATATTGTTGTTGTTATTAAGTGCCATTGAGTTCGTTCCAACCCATAGGGTTTTCAAGGAGCAGCTGGTGAGCTCGAACCACCAACCTTGAGGTTCATATCGACCTTGCAGTTCAGCACATTAACCCACAGTGCAAGTTAATTAAATGTTTGACCAAATAAAGCAGGCTAATTTTTAAGTTAATAATTTTGTGTGGCCTGTGAATTATGTTATAAATCTCCAAATGCCCTTTGACAGAAAAAAGGTTCCCCACCCCTGCTCAAAACCAAACCACACTTCTTGCCTTCAAGTCAATCCTGACTTACAGTGATTCTGTGGGACAAGGTAGAACTTCTCCATGGTATTTCTAAGGCTATCATCTTTAAAGAAGCAGACTGCAACATTTTTTTTCCCATAAGGCAACTGGTGGGTTTGAACTGCTGACCTTTTGGTGAGAAGCTGAGCTCCCTGGGTTCCTTACACTGCTCCCTGGGTTCCTTACATAGTGCCTAGCACATAGTCAAACAAGGAGGCTTCAAAAATTTCATGGAAAAATAGAAGCAAAAGATCATAAAAATTTTCCACAAACTTTTTGAAGCCTTTTAATATTCAATAAATTTAAGACTTATTCAATGCCATTACTCTTATCAAGTTCTTGAAGAAATGGCCTTCCTACATTCCAGTATTCCACCTAGCTTATCTTTGATGTGTAGACAATGGAGTGCCTCAGCTTGACACAGAATTCCAAGAGATGCCTAAACTGGTACCTCGTAAGGAAAAACAAGGAGGATCAGCATGGACAATCCTTCCAGACAATATTTCCAGAGTCACCCTTGTCAAAACAGCCTTATAAAGGAAGTTCTTGGTGAGTTCTATAGCTGTTTTTGTCAAGGATGAATCATATCCTAGTCCCAGTGAAAGACTAGAAATGGTAGAGTCAGAAAGAGACACACAGCATTTCAGAAGTAAAGCTACTAAACCGTGGCTCAGTTTCCAGCACTGTGCTCTCTTCTGGAATGTACTGAGTGTGCCTTTTTCTCTGTAACATCCTTAACACCCAGGACCCAGTAATACTCAGAGCCTAGCAACTCATGGTAATAGCTGGTGTTGCTGTTGTTAAGTGCAATCAAGTCAGTTCTGACCCATAGTAACCCTGTATAGGGTTTCTGAGGAGCACCTGGTGACTCTGAACCACCGACCTAGTGGTTCAAACTGACCTTGTGGTCCAGTGCTTTATCCCACAGTGCCACAATACCTAGAAACACTTACATCATAGTAGGCAATCCTAGTGTGGCACTACAGGATAATGCGATGACTGCAAGGTCAGTTTGAACTGCAAGATCAGTGGTTCAAGTTTATCAGCTGCTCCTCAGAAACTATACAGGGTTACTATGGGTCGGAACCAACTTGATGATGCTTAGCAACAAAAGCAGGCACTCAGTAAGTGCCTATAAATAAACAATCATTAGAAAGGTAAAATTAAAAACATGCTACAGGCTCAGAACCCGCAAATAAACCCAAAACTAATAAAACATATACATACTGAAAAGGAAATATTCCATTCCAAACTAGGAAAAAATGAGACGCTTTGTTCCAAACCAGAAAAAACTTACAAGTCCCCCCACTTCTAGCCAATCACTATCTTGCAATGTTTTTGTTTTTTTCCTATTTCCACTTCTCTCAAGACAATTTGCTATCCATTCTCAAAAGCAAGTTTCCAATAACATATATTTCATTATGATTCAAACTTACAACATTTTTTAGTAAAGGAACACCAGATAAACACTAGGAAAGTAGAATACTTTGTTGCCAAACAAGCAAACATATGTGTTTCCTATCACTTCCTACTTTTCCAAAAGACGTGATTAATGCAGAATTATAGGAATATTCTAATTCTTGTTGAAAAGCTTGATCGATTTATTGGTACTTGCAGCCAAAGAATAACCAGGTCCATGTTTCAAATCACTGCTGAGGACCCAGAATCTGGGGCTCATCATGATTCTATACTTTATTATAAGACTGGTGCCAAGAAGATTTCCTCCGACCTCAATGATCCATCTTCCTTTCTTGATACATTCTGCAGAGCTTTCCCTTTGCTCCTGAGTGGGGTTGAGATTTCTCTTGGCAGCTCTGTAAATCACTTCTGTCTTTGGAAGTTTCATTCAATAAAGTTGCACTGTATCTCTGATCCCTACTCTTGGAAGAAGTTCCATTGTCCACCAAACAGGACCTTCCACAGAAGTCTAAAGTCAACCTCAGTCACCTCAGGAAGCCACCATTGATGCTTCTATCCCTAGATAAAGTTAGATTCGTCTACTCTGTTCTCACAGATTTTTGTGTCTCCGTACCACAAGCCCTTCACACTGCATTATTTATTTCTCTGTAATTGTTCTCTTCCCTCACTAGACTATAAAACCATGAGGAAAACTTCATATCCTCAGTATGTAATAGAATATCTATCTAGCACATGGTAGTTTGTTAAGTAGGTGAATGAATGCCTACCACAGTTGTATCAGCCCTTAAAATCCAAATTTCATTCTTCCTTATGAAAGAAGTCACAACATTCCCACTTAGGCTAACTATATCCTGATAGCCAGTTTCACCTTCTTTCTTTTGGTAATAGAAACATAAAAGTTTCTGCAGAGAACATGAACACACAGCTAGAGAGACATTTCCAGCTAAAGATGTTTCCAGCTTCCCTTGCATCTAGTTCTGACCAAGCAGATATATCAGCTGATGAGCTTTGTGTAATGTCCGGGTGATGTCACTGAAAAGGAAAGGGTTTCTCTTCCAGTTGGAATTCCTCAGTGATGCAAATGGTTAACAATTCAGTTGCTAACTAAACAGTTGAAAGTTTGAGTCCACCCTGAGCCACCACAGAAAAAATGGCTTGGCAATCTACTCCAAAACATCAGTCATAGAAAACCCCATGGAGCAGTTTCACTCCTATACACATGAGAGCACCTTGAGTGGGATAGAAACCATGGCAGTGGGTTTGGGTTTATGGTTTGTTTGTTTCTACTCCATTTACTCTTTTCCCTTTTCTAAAGTCTGGAAAGCAAACATGGTGGCAGTAAATCACTTTCAACCAGAAAGACAAGGACAACAACCTAAGGGATGGCAGAACCACATGACAGAGAATCCTGGTTCCTGAGTGGCCACAGAGAGCAGAACCACCTGTCCACCCGTCTGCCTATGGACTATTACATCAGCAAGAACCAAACATGTGTCTTTTCTTGCCTCAGGCTTCTGGTGTTTCTTTGAACCTTAACTAATACACCAACTGTTAACTGCTAGAATTTAATTTTGCCTAAGTAATTGGGCTGCGAGCCGCAAGGTCAGCAGTTCGAAGCTACCAGCGTTTCCGCAGGAGAAAGATGAGGCAATCTGCTCCCGTAAAGATTTACCGCCTCGGAAACCCTGTACAGGGTCGCTATGAGTCGGAACTGACTCCACGGCACATAACAACAACAACAACAAGAAGCTCTGGTAAGGAGCTCTGGTAGCGTAGTGATTACAAATCAGGCTGTGAACCTTAAGGCCAGCAATTCAAAACTACCAGCCGCTCCACGGGAATAAGATGAGGCGTTCTGCTCCCGTAAAGATTTACAGCCTCGGAAACCTGTACAGGGTCGCTATGAGTCAGAACTAACTCGACGGCACTTAACAACAGCAACAACAACAAGCTCTGGTAGCATAGTCGTTACAAGTTGGGCTGCTAACCTCAAGGTCAGTAGTTTGAAACTACCAGCTGTTCCATGGGAGAAAGATGAGGCTGTCTGCCCCTGTAAAGATTTACAGCCTCAGAAACCCTATGCAGGGTTGCTATGAGTTGGAACCGACTCCACAGCACACCATGACCATCACCACCAAAAAAGGGAATATTTTTGAAGTTTCCCCTTCAACTATCCACACGTGTATCATTGCTGTTGTTGTTGTTGTCAGGTGTCATCGAGTCGGAACTGACTCATAGCGACCCCATGCACACCAGAACGAAACAATGTCCGATCCTGGGTCAACCTCACTACCGCTGCCACACTTGAGTCCATCAATGATGCCACCTGGCCAATCCATCTCATTAGGGGTCGTCCTCTTTTTCTCTGGCCCTCTACCTCACTCAGCATGACATCCTTCTCTAGTGACTGTTCCAGTCCATGGCACTTTCAGTATTCTCCTCCAATACCACAACTCAAAGGCATCAATTCTTCTACGATCTTCCTTATTCACTGTCCAGCTCTCGCATCCATATTAGGTTATTGAAAATACCATGGCTTGGGTCAAGCGCACCTTAGTCCTCAAGCTGACATCTCTGCTCTTCAATACTTCAAACAGTTCCTGTGCAGCAGATTTGCCCAATGCAATACGTCCTCTGATCTCTTGACTGCTGCTTCTGCGAGTGTTGATAGTTGATCCAAGAAGAATGAAGTTCTTGACAACTTCAATCTTTTCTCCATTGATAAGAATGTTGTTTAATGGTCCAGTGGTGAGGATTTTTGTTTTCTTGACATTGAGATGCAATCCATACCGAAGGCTGTACTCTTTGATCTTCATAAGTAAATGTTTTCAAGTCCTCTTCACTTTCAGCAAGCAAGGTTGTATCATCTGCATATCGCAGGTTGTTAATGAGTCTTCCTCCAATCCTGATGCCACGTTTTTCTTCATAGAACCCAGCCTCTCATATTATTTGCTCAGCATACAGGTTGAATAAGTATGGTGAAAGAACACAACCTTGTCGCACACCTTTCCCAATTTTAAAACATTCAGTGTTCCCATGCTCTGTTCGAACAAGTGCTTCTTGGTTCAGGTACAGATTTCTCAGAAGTACAATGAAGTGTTCTGAAATACTCATACTTCTCAATGTTTTCCATAGCTTGTCATGATCCACACAATTGAAAGCCTTTGTGTAGTCAATAAAGCATAGGTAAACATCCTTCTGATATTCTCTGCTTTCAGCCAAGATCCATTGGATATCAGCAATGATATCTCTAGTTCCACGGCCTCTTCTGAATCCAGCTTGAACCTCTGGAAGTTCTGTCAATGTATGATTGTGGCCATTTCTGTATTACCTTTAGCACAACTTTACTCACCTGAGATATCAAAGAAATTGTCCGATGATTTCTGCATTCTGTTGGGTCACCTCTCTTTGGAATGGGCACAAATATTGATCTCTTCCAATCAGTTGGCCAGATTTCTTGGCAGAGATGAGTGAGTGCCTCTTGTGCTGCCTCACTTTCTTGAAAGATTTCAATTTTTATTCCATCAGTTCCTGGTGCCTTGTTCTTTGCCACTTCTTTCAATGCACTTTGGACTTCCTCCCTGAGTATCATTGGCGCTTGTTCATATGGTACCTCTTGAAATGGTTGAACATTAGGGAACTCACAATCATTTGCTAGTCTTGTAGTTAACTATGCAGCAATAATGAGTAAATTTGTCATTGTTGTTGTTGCTAAGTGCCATGGAGTTGATTCCGACTCATAGCGACCCTATATAGGTTTTCCGAGGAGCTGTTGGTGAGCTTGAATGGTCGACCTTGCAGTTCAAACTGACCTTGCAGTCCAGCGCATTAACCAGCACTCTGTTAAACACCTGTACCCAAGTAAATGTTTGTTTACCTAATTGATGGCTACTCTCCTAATTTGGAGTCATAAAATGTGTTGTGCCAAGTGGTATTAACTGACAAAGACTTTAACTGTCCTTTTTCAATAACATTTTGGAGCATGAAGCGGCCTTTGTATAAAACATATATTCAATTAGATCTAGCATTATACAACATTCTTTACCCATCCAGAAGACCTTCTAAGGCTACAACTAGAAGGGATGCAATTGATGTCCATGGGGTGCTTGTGAAATCAGTCTTGGGCTGCATTACCCTTGGTATATTTTGATGTTTTAGAAAGTAAATATTATACCGTTAAAAATCATAAACCACAGGGGACATTACAACAGATTTGGTGCTTCTCTTTCTTTTTCATTACACTGCAACCTTGATCAGAGCAAAAGACCCATTATCTCTGGAGTGTTCTCCGCAATTCAGAGACCAACTCCGCTTGTTTTAATAAACTACCTTTAGAGTATCAAAGACAATCTCTAACTGTTTTGCAGAAACTCTGAAATGGTTCTGTCAATAAAGTCAGTGTTGTTGAGTCCTCAGCTTGAGAGATCTATACATGGCACTCCAACCTCTTCCAGACTATCATCCCATGGTCCTGGATGGAAGAAAAACAAACCTTGGGACATCTACCCTGTCTCCAGAAAGCAAAGGCGGTGTTTTGCAAGTGTTGCAGGACGTATCTTTCCATTTTCCTTTGTTCTCTGAGTATAAGCAGATGTTAGACATTCTCCTCATTATCTCAGAATACTGCATAATACTATTAGGGTGTCAGGCTATTAGAGGCAGCAAACACCATACAACAGCAGCCTTAATTGAGGCTTAGAGCGGAATTATAAGTATGTAACCTTACTTAGGGGTATTTGCAAATGCTTTCTGGAAACAGTTAAAAAAGATGTTTTCAATTGTTCCAACAGCAGCTTGCCCTGCCAAGATCAAGTAAAAGCTCCTTAAGATAGGGTCACAATAAACATCTTCCTTAAGATTTCAATATTTTTGCAGCCAGAAGCAGGGCAAATTCATAAGCCAAAAAGCCTCATGCATGCCACTTCCTGGATAGTTTCAGGGAAAACTAATGAATGCGGCAAAAGTTGCACTCAGATCTATCATGGCCACAGAATTCCAGTCTTTCTTTGAAGTTATTTTACTACGATAATAATTATCTGTCCGTGAGGCTGGACTTGGCCAAGTTAGTACTTAGGGATGTGGTTCTTGGTGCCTGCCTAGTCTCAGCAAAGAAGTTCCCACTATAGAAGACTGTCCGTCAATTTTTGCTGAGACATGTCACCATGCACAAGAAATCACTGCTGTTGCGTTTCCATGGTGAATTACAGCTCTCAGGTGTATATGTATATGTATATAAACATTGCTGTGGTTAAGCGCCATTGAGTTGGTTCTAAGTCATAGTGATTCTGTATAGGATTTCCAAGGAGTCTTGAACAAGGTGGGTCTGAACTGCTGACCTTGCAGTCGGTGCTTACATTAAGATTTTATATATATATGTGTGTGTGTGTGTGTAAGTGTGTGTGTGTGTGTGTGTGTTTGGAGGCACATTGTGTACAGAATTTTAAAAGCACATTAAAATCTGGGTTATTGGCCATGAGTTCCAGGCATAAACTGTTAAATGACATCCTTACTCTCCTTTACTGGAGACTCTCCTTTACTAACACATGGAAAAGGACATGCGAAGTAGGATCCAGAGTCCAGGCTGTGGACTGTATGGGTCACTTTTTCAGAACTCTGCTTCTAAAGAATTGACGGTACTGTAACAGAAATGCTAGACATGGGTAGCTTTGAAGAAACAGTCATTTACTTTCTCATAGTTCAGGAGGCTGGAAGTCTGGATTCAGCATGCAGTGTTAGGGGAAGATCCATTGATCCATTTTCCAATCTTTCAAATTCTAGTACTTCTAGTAGAGACCAGCACTCTTTGGAGTACTTGGCCTTGTAGACTTAACTCTATTCCCCCCACCACCACCTCCACCTCCCCCCCACCCCTGACCCCCAGTCTGCTTTCTTAGTGAATAAGATAGGCTTCATTCGCATAACATAGAAAACCTGCTTCCAAGTAGGATTACATTTACATATATATTCCAACACATATGTTTGTTGTTTTGTTGTTACTGTTATTAAGTGCCATCATCGGGTCAGTTCTGACTCTTAGTGACTCTGTATAGGTTTTCCGAGGAGTGGCTGGTAGGTTTGAACTGCCGACCTTATGGTTCACAGTCCAATGCTGATCCACAGGACCATACCAGAAGGGACAGAATTAAATCTATGATGCAAGAGATTATAAAATCTCAACCAGTCTAAAATTTAAGATCATCCTATCACAGTTGTCTTTGTCCGAATATTAATATTGTACAAAAGATTGAAAGGCTGTGTTTAAGCAATTTCTTCAAGTATGTTGTTTTTGTTAAGTGCTGTCAAGTCGGTTTCCACCCACAGCAACCCTGTATAGAGTTTCTGAGGAGTGCTTCCATGAGTGTTGATTGTGGACACAAGCAAAATGAAGTCTTCGACAAATTCTATCTTTTCTCCATTTATCATGGTGTCATTTATTGTTCCAGTGGTGAGTTTGTTTTCTTTACATTGAATACAACAAATACTGAAGTCTGTAGTCTTTGAACTTCATCAGTAAGTATTTCACGTCATCTTCACTTCCAGCAATCTAGATTGTGTTATCTGTATATCACAGGTTGTTAATTAGTCTTCCTAAATTCCCGACCCACCACTGCTCTATCACTTTGTCTTACTGTGCAATGGAAGCAGAGTTTCAGAGAACCAAGTGTGAAATCAGGGAATTTCTAGATATTGTATAAATGGTTATCACAGTTAGGTGTTGGGCTGCTAACCACAAGATTGGTAGTTCAAATCCACAAGCTATTTCGTGGGAGAAAGATAAGGCTTTCTGCTTCCATAAAGATTTACAGCCTCAGAAACTACATATACGGCCACTGTATGTACGCTGTATATAGGGTTACTTGAAATCTACCTGAAGGTAATGGGTGGGTGCTATGAAGGAGAAAAGAACTGAAGAATTGAAAAGATCATAGTAGGTATGGGTGTGGCTTAAGGGGAGAAAACAAGCTCTACAAAACACATAGTTGCTTAGTACCATTATATGTCATTCAGCTGGCTGCTCTTTCAACAATTGTCTGCCAGAAATTTATAAATCAATCTATTGGAGGGTTTTCCCTAAATGAATAAATATTCAGTTATTAATGGAAAATAATGTTTACTTAATAGTAACTTTTGTCAGGATGTACTTGCAGAGTATATTAAAGGAGGCTTGCATATGAAAAGCAATGTGATACAAACACACATTAGGCAAGACAGAGAACAAAAATATTCTAAGAATAGTATGGCATTTTCTTTTAATTGAGTAGTAAATGGTAGGAAAATCTCTAGAGTATTAAAGTTTGTCTCTGAGCATTTGTTATTACTTGGAAGAAAAAAACAACAACAACACTGAAAGGTTATCTAGAACCCAGTAGGCTGTCTGTGTTGAAACGTTTCCATCCTCACCTATAATGGACTACAAGACAATCCAAAAGAAGTATACAGCATTTCGCTACAGCTTAATTGGTGAAATGACCCTCTCATCTATTGAGTAAAAGGACTATTTCATTTAGTGAAAGTCTGAATTAGAAAATATCTTTCAATTAAATTATTTTATAGAAATATACTCAAAGAAGTTTCAAAATGTACTTTTCCCAACATATTTTATATCCCTGATGCCTGCTTTGTTGTTGTTAAGTGCCGTCAAGTCAGTTCTGACCCATAGCGACCCTGCATAGGGTTTCTTTAATTAAGTATACATTATAATTAGGTTATTTATATTCATATGGCTAAGATTGATATCTCTGGAAGAATCCTTTCAGAGTCTGCTCTTTCAAGTAATCTCAATGTTCCTGCCTGGGATTTATTTTTTATATTTGTTTGCATAGAGTTCTGAGTGTTACTGCTGTTGTCTGCCTGGTTGGTTGACTTTTAATGGTGGTGGTGGTGGTGGAATATTTTGCTAAGAAAGATAAAGTCAACATAAATCCAGCCCAAGTATTTTTCTGAATCCCTGAATGACTGAATTCATCTGAATTGAAGAGAATTTACCTTAGTGAAAGGTCTCTGATAGTGGTTCACATGTATGTTTCTGAAGAAGAAAGGGAGGAGGAAAAGAAAAGGTGATACAGTTCTAAGTTCTCTTGGGAGTTCTAGTTTCGAGTTGAGTCATGCATCCCAGAGAAAGAAAATCCCCTAGGCTCCAAACACATAGGAACCATTCCAGTCATTTATTTATGTTCAAAAAGTATTTACTGAAAATCTAATATTCACCAAGTACTGCAAAATGTATGGAAACAAATATCGAGTGTTATTATAATGACCTTTGTCTTCCAGGAGCACACAGCATAATGGTGAATATAAACACATTAACTAATAGTAATACTGTGCATTAGTTAAAATAACGCTAGCTGCTATAAAATAAAAATAAAAAAAACACCTCCCAAATCTCAGTAACTTAATATAATAGATGTTTATTTTGTGTTCAAGTAACAATACGATGCAGATGTTTCTGGTTAATTGGCTGCTGTCCGCCAAGAGGTGAACCAAGGACCTAGGTTCATTCCATCTTGGCTTCTGTGTTTTCAACACTTGGTTTCAAGAGTTATGTAAAGAACGGAAATTAACAATCAGGAGTTTAAAAGGGCAGGAGCCCTGGTGGGATGTTGTGGGTTGACATGCTGGATTGCAAGGTCAGTTTGAACCACAAGATTGGCTGTTCAAGCTCACCAGCTATTCCTTGGAAAACCTATATAGGGTCTCTATGGGTAGGAACTAACTCGACAGCACTTAACAACAACAACAACAACAATCATGACATGGGAGGGCAGTCGCTCCATAGGATAAGTATTGTACTGCGAACCACAAGATCAGTGGTTCAAGCCCACCAGATACTCTGTGGGAGAAGATGAGGCTTTCTGTTCCAACAAAGATCTGAAGCCTTGGAAACCCAGTACAGGGTCATTATGAATCAGAACTTACCCAATGGCACTTAACAACAACAACAATCATGGCATATCCTACAAATATAAAAAGGAAAATAAATGGCTATTATGAAAAACTTTTAGCCAACAAATTTCACAATTTAGTTGAAAATGGACACATTTCTGAAAAATATAGTTTATCAATACTGACATAAATTGAAACTAAATCTGAGGAGCACCATAGTTATTAAATAAATTGAATTTATTATTTAAAATACACCCACAAAGAAAACTTCAGATCCAGATGGTTTCACTAGTGATTTCTGTCAAATAGTTATGAAAGAAATTCTAATCTTATACAATTTTTTGTTTTAATATTGAGAAAGAAGGAATACTCAGCTCATTTTATGAGACTAGTATAATGCTACTACCAAAACTAAATTATAGCCATAACAACAAAAACTAATTACAAAGCTTCATTGGACATCATCTCCTTCCTAGCCATCTGGAAAAGAATATCGATGACTTATATGAGAGATTTCTTCAAAGGCAAATCTATATATGGGATAATCTACACATGTTCACTTTCCTTTAGCCAGAACTCAATCACATGATTAGACTGGAAATATACATATATATATATATATATATACAAATATATATACATACATATACAAATATATATACATACATACATACATACATACATATATGTGGTTGTTGTTATGTGCCGTGGAGTCGGTTCCGACTCATAGTAACCCTGTACAGGATTTCTGAGGCTATAAATCTTTATGGGAGCAGAAAGCCTCATCTTTTTCCTGTGGAACAGCTGGTAGTTTTGAACTGCTCATCATGAGATTAGCAGGCCAATTCATAACCACTACGCTACCAGAGCTCCTTACATATATGTATATATCCATATATATAGGAGTCCTGGTATGGCGCAAAGCCATTTGAACTACAAGGTTGGTGGTTCCAGCTCACTAGTCACTCCTTGGAAACCCTGTACAGGGCCTCTATGGGTCGGAACCAACTTGACAGCACTTAACAACAACATATACATATATATGTGTGTATGTGTTTATAAATATATGAAGGAAACTTAGTGGTGCAACAATTAAGTGTTTGACTGGTAAATGAAAAGTTGGAGGTTCAAACACACCCAGCAACTCCAGAGGAAAAAGAACTGGTGACCTGCTCCAAAAAAGATGACAGCAAGAAAACCCTATAGTGCAGTTTTATTGTCACATGGGATCATTATGATTTGAAATTGACACATGACATCTAACAAAACAATGGCAAAAGGACAAAGATATTTTGTTTAGCTGTGTGCCCTAGAAGAACAATTAAATTTGGCTAAGCCAACACTACAGTAGAATCAATAATCAAAGAAAAATGTGTACAGAATACTGGTCTACCACAAAGAAAAAACTGTGGCTGGAGAAATGAATGAATGAATGGGCAATTATTTCATGATATAAATTGTTTAAGTTCTATTGAGTTCATTCTGACTCATTAACGACCCTGTATAGGGTCTCCAAGGATCAGATGATAGGGTTGAACTGCAGACTTTGTGATTTAAAGTCCAGTTCTGATCTTACAGTGCCACACCAAGGGTTCATGGTTTAAATATTAAACTGCCTCTGTGTTGGAAAAAGTACAACCAGATGCTCCTTAGAAGCCAGAATGGTGAGACTTTGTCACTCATACTCCAAATATATCATCGGGAAGGGCCAGTCCCTGGAGAAAGACATCATGCTTGGTAAAGCGGAGGGTCAGTGAAAAAAAGGAAGATGCCCAACAAGACAGATTGGCACAATGGCAGCAGCCATGAGCTCAAGCATATCAACAATTGTGAAAATGGCACAGGACTAGGCAGTGTTTCAGTCTGTTGTGGACAGGGTCACTATGAGTTGGAACCAACTTGATGGCACCTAACAACAACTAACAGTAACAAATTGCCTCTACCTAACTCCAGATGAGGTGGAAAGTGAACCCAAAAAAATAATGATTTACAAATCACTAATGGAGTCTGTTTCAGTGTTAACTTGTGGCTAAAACATTGGGTGTGCATTTGTTTTCTGTGGGTCTTGGCAGCAAGCCTGGCCTAGAATTAAATGCCATAGTTTCCAGTTCTACATTCAGCTGGTGGTATTCTTCTGTAGTCATTTAGCCTACCACCCCCCAAAAATGTGTTTTCCTTTTTGTTTCTTTGAGAGGGTGGGCTATGTGGGCAAAGGAGGGAGTGAGGGAACTCCAAAAATATATACGAGTTGAATTCTATGACAAAAAATTGTGTGGTCTCTCTGTATACATGGAAAGTTGCTAGGATTGTGTATGTGTGTGTATGTGAAAGATAGGACTCTTGTCTCATTTAAATGTATGCCACATGCCGTTCCGTTTTCTTACTCTTTTTTATTTTCTGTAGATCTGTTTTCCCTTATTTCCATTCCCAATTCTACTTTTTTTTTTCTCTCTCTCTGCATGTCCTGATCTGCCACAATATATCCTGCTTCTGTCTAAAGAGCCAAAAGGAATATATGCTTTCTGGAGGTTTCTATGCATGATTCAAATCCAGATTGTCATTCTCTGAAAATTAAAACAGCTGTTTCCACCAAACACCAGCAGCACCATTTTGGGAAGAAGTGTACTACCAAAGTAAGGAAGCTGGAGGGAGCTGGCTATTGAACTAAAATGACATCTCCCATCCACTCACATCTTTTAACTGATGTCTTTAATCATCTATCAGAGTGCCTGGGGAGTGCCAAAGGGTAACACACTCAGCATTCACTGAAATGTTGCAGGTTGGAGCAGAAGCAAGGCTTGGTGATCTATCTCCAAACACCATAGAAAACACTATAACGCACAGTTCTGCTCTGACACACATGGGGCCTTTATGAGTTGAAATTTAGTTGACAAAAACTGATTAGTCACTGACAGCTTCTGCAAAAATAATGAGGTAGAATTTCCACCAGTGGTCTCCTCTGTCCCCAACTTCTGCCGTAAACAGCACTCTGGACCACATTCAGCTTTTCTGAGACCACCACCCTCATTCTATAAACAAAACCACACAAGTTTTATTAAGCACTTCAGGGAGCCTAGCGTGGTAAAGGAAGAATGGTCATCTAGTTGCCAATTCAATTCATTTTGGCAAGGAGTTTATCATCATATGGCACACTGTATTTAAAATCAGCCATTTAGCATTGAATTTAGTTTAAATTTCTTCTGTTGCTCCTTGGAAATCCTATATAGGATTGCTATGAGTCAGCTCTGACTTGACAGCACCTAACAGAAACAACAATGTGCATATAGGAGTCCTGTGTGTCACTGTTGGAAAAGCACTAAACTGCTAACCACAAGGTTGGTGGTTCAAACCTACCAGATACTCCTTGGAAAACCTATACTGGGTTGCTATGAGTCAGAGTCAATTCCACAGCACCAAATAAAAACAACTTTGACAGTGTAGGTATATTAGGCTCCTCTTCCCAGCTAAATTTTAAGTTTCTTGAGGAAAAGGCAAGTCGAATGCTACCTTGACACCTCCACAGCCTTACACACAGCCTAGCACATAGTGACGGTGGTGGTGTGCCATTGTGTTGGTTCGACTCACAGTGACCCTGTATAGGGTTTCTGAGAATTTCTCCCTTGAAATGACTGGTAGATTCGAACTGCTAACCTGCAGTTAGCAACCCAATGTGTAGCCCACTATGCTTCCAGGGCTACTTTACACATAGGAGAGTCTTCAATAAATACATGTGATTTGATTTAGGTCCAATAAGAGTACAATCACTAGTTAAAAGTCAAAACATCCTATAGAACGATACCATTTTAAGCTATTCTTATCATTAACCATCCTATTTGAATATGTTCATCAGGCCTTGTTGTTGTTGTTGTTACAGTGTTTTGATTTGGACTAACAATGAGAAAATGAAGATGAAAATTCAGTACTGAAAACAGGGAAGAGGAAAGAAGGGAATCTTGCTCCAAGTTAAGGAAATGGAAAGTTAAGGGTAGAGTTGAGAGGGGACTGTAGGACTATCAGAGTTCAGAGAACAAATTTTTCCTTGGCAGTTAGAGTTGTCAGAAAATGCTTTATGAAAGAAGGAGAACTGGAGCTAAACCTTGAAGGGATCTAATTTGTAGTAGAAAAGTCAGCAATAGTTTCTCTGACTTGGGGAAAGCAAAGACAACAGAGCATGAAAAAATGGTGTTAGCATCGGTCAAGAACATTGGGCAATTATTCTTGGTAAATATAATCAGGAGAGTATATGAGGAATCATGAAAGCCAGACATGGAAGTATGAAGTCATTATAGATCTTTAGCTATGGAGGGTTCTGGTAAAAGTGTTATTTGAGGGTGATTCCTGTCATGAGTAGCTGTTACCCTCTTATCAACTGTTCAATGTTTCCATATACAATTTCCTTGTAAGATCAAATTGGTTTGACCAATTAGATGAGCTTTGTAAACTCAACCTGAGACAAAGACTACCTTGATATTTCCCCTCTCCACTTGATCTTAGACTAATCTGTACCTCCAAGCCTAGTCTTCTTTTTCTTTAAAGAATCCCCTATGGTGTGGCACTATAGGATAAGCACTGGACTGCTAACCCAAGATTGTGGTTCAAACCCAACAGTTGCTCCTCTACAGGGTCACTATGAGTCAGAACTTCTTTAAGGAACTTATAAAGTGGGTCTTAGTTTCAAGATTTTCCGTATGCTAATTTATTCATCAAATAAAGTAATTAGTACCTCAATTGTAGCATGTAAATGTGTTCCTGCTCCGAGCCTAGCTTCTTAAAAAGTTAAGTTGATCAGAACTCCAAGCAACCTGGTGATGTTAAGTTCATGGTCACTCCAAGCATCATGGTGATCTTTAGAGAAGATATATTTAGTTGAAGGTGCCACCACCATCACTACTACTATCACCACAATCTGTCACCACCATCACTGATACAACTAATACTGCCAACTCTACAACCTCAATGTTGCCCACACCATCAGAATTACTTGAAAGTGACATCTTCTAGTTATGCCAATAAACTCTTCCTTGGCATCCAAGAGATGCCAATGAACAAATAGGAGTGAAGTCAGCAAATAATGACCCGGAAACCAAGACTGTGATTCCTACCAAACAATAATGAGTATACCCGAAGGTAAATATTTACTCACGTACAGTCATAACAGGGAAGAAGATGAACAACTTCTGAAATAAGAGAGTCCAACTGATCAAAACTACTGAAGCACAAAAACAAGACAAATCCTATTTAGAAGAAGAACAACAAAAAAGAAGTAAATAGATGGGCTTATCTTACAGCTTGAACAGGTAACTCCTCTGTTGCCTAGCATTAAAAACAGAACCCTGGGTTTTCTTTCCTAATCGTTCTTTCGTCCCTAAGAAGATCCCTGGGATGAGCTGCTAAATGTGCTTAACCACTGTGTCCACCAAACTCTAATCCCTGGTGAACATAATTTTCACTATAGAAATGAGAAACCTGCCCAAGCAGTAGCAGCATGAAGTTCAAAAACATCTGTACTGCTAGGTAAAGATGAGCTGTATACACAATGTGGGCATGGTGATTTCCTCTACTTGAGCTTCTGAAACAAGAGAGACTGGGAAGGTAGACACTCAGCCCAGATGCTGTGAACCTTGTGGGATTTTCAGAAGTGACTACAACGAAGGTCTCTAATTACTTGTGTGTCTTATTAAGTAGATCCATTTGAGTTTAAAATCATATACGATATTTAAATGTTATTTCTGCAAAGTTATTTCTGCAAAGTATACAAAACTATAATTTTCCAGTGGTGGGGGGTGGAGGAAGAGATTCTGTCAAATAAGAGATTTGAAATGAGATCGTTTCCCTTATTTGTGAGACAGATGTTATTTTTGGCTCTGCTGTATAATGCATTCCATATTATAGTTGTTTTTTTTTTTTTTTTTACCAAACACTAGGAATAACACCACATGCTTTCATACAATGCACCAAAACCATTATCAGATTTGTAAAACGTCTTTGCATTAACACTGACAACTCTTCAGGTCACCAGTACTGAAACCTCAAGCTGTCAGATGTAAATAGAGCCCATTGTGCCAAGACAGAATTGTTTTCATTTATCCTCCTCGAAAACCCTGTACAGGGTCACTGTGAGTTGGAACTGACTTATCAACACTTAACAACAACAACAATCCTACACACACCTACAATAACAATAAACCAATCCGTCTCCTTTAGAACCTCTCCTGAAGTTTGACAGAGAATTTTTGTTTCATCTTTTTCTTGTGAAGCTTTACAGAAAGATTTCATAGAATTTGGATTTCCTTTTCTTACTCACCATTCTTTAAAAAAAGATGAAAAAAGAAGAAAGACTCACAGAAATCTTGAATAGAAGAAAAAAATTGCTCAGACATAACACTGGATAATCTATTTGTATTTATCTCCAAAAAGTTTGATGCTGAGTAAATATCAGCTGAAAATAATTAGCTCTAGGACAGAAACCTCCATATTGAACTGGGATGGCAAGAATGCAACCAGAAATGAAGAAAATGTACTGGTTGGAAGCAGACAGCAGTTTTGCCCACCAGTATGTGCAGAGGGAGAAACGACTGGTTGCTATTAGGCTAATTTAATTTTCAGTTGGAGATTCTTCTTCATGATGGAGAAGCTGATGTTCATTCAAATAATTTGACCTCAAACAACTGTTAACCATTTCTGGATTTGCCAAGGTATTTCTTTTATTTTTGCCTTTTAAATAATGGCATCTTATCCTTTAACAGCCTGGAGGCACTACCAGCTTAGATAAAGAACTAACAAATAATCCTTAAAGAGACAAAAGCATGCTGCCAGGATATTGGGAATACATAACTACACTCCAAAGAGTTAGATGTTCTTTAGTCATTGACGTAGGTGTGGGACACGACTCTTGGGATGCAGTACAGCAACAGGCTTCCCTGTTTTGAAGAAGAATGTGTGAGAGCTTAAGATTTAGGGAGCCAGAGTTGGGTTGCTCTTTCCCATGGAGAGAAGGGATGGGTAATAGTGATGACCCAAAGGCAGACATTCACCTCCAGCTCTTCTGAAAACATAGTAAGAAAAGTAAGAGAATTAGGTCATAGGTGTAACTATTTCCCTTCCGTTTCCTTACCGTCTGGGGTCCAGTTCTCATCCCCCTGCAATGCAAGGCTGGCCACCATACAGAAGGGTGGCCTGGGAGTGCTGAAGTCCTAGCTGTTTCTATCCATGAAGCCCTGGTACGAGTGGAGACCTCGTGCCATGCTATGGTGTTGAGAGCACACCAGTCTTCTCTGCCCATATTCCTTAAGTCCATTTGGAGGTCATTTGCAGTTTCTGTAGAGAGTTCCCAAACATGGTAAAGCTTTCCACATCAACCTCTTGCTGTTCTCTCTGCCCAAGATCTTTATCTGGACTCGGGTATATGCTTGGCACTTACAACCAATGAGGAATGGAAGTTGGTGAATGACTGTCCCATCTTCCCTGCTCTTGCTGGTACAATTCTGGGTGTATTCTATCTAGTCTTTCAGAGAGCAGAGGGTCTGGTGGCACTGTGGATTAGGTTATGGGCTGCTAACTTCAATGTCAGCAGTTCAAACCCACCAGCCACTCCATGGGAAAAAGAAGAAACTTTCTGCACCCATAATGATTTACAGTTTTTGAAATGCTTTGACAATTAAAGTTGCCAAAGACTACATTTTGTTTAGATCCACAATCAATACTTCTGGAAGCAAGAGTCAAGAAACTAAACAACGTATTACATTAGGCAAATCTGCTGCACAAGACCTCTTTAAAGTGTTAAAGAGCAAAGATGTTACTTTGAGGACTAAGGTGTGCCTGACATAAGCCATGATGGCATTTTAAATCGCCTCATATTCATGTGAAAGTTGGACAATGAATAAGGAAGATGGGGAAGAATCAATGCAGTTGAGTTCTGGTCTTGGAGAATATTCAAAGTATCATGGGCTGTCAAAACAAATAAATCTGACTTGGAAGAAGTATACCCAGAATGCTCCTTAGAAGCGAGGGTGGCAAGACTTCATCTCTTGTACTTTGAACATTTTGTCAGGAAGAACCAGTCCCTGGAAAGGACATCATGCTTGGGAAAGTGCGGGGTTAGCAAAAATGAGGAAGCCCTCCAATATGACACAGTAGCAGAACAATAGGCTTAAACATAACAACTGTTTTGAAGATGACACAGGACCAGGCAGTGTTTTGCTCTGTTGTGCATAGGGGTTGCTATGAGTCAGAACTGACTCGACAGCATCTAACAACATGAGTCAGAATTGACACAGAATCAGTGGGTTTGGTTTGGCTTTAGCTCAGAGGGTCTGCAGCAGGATTGGCTGTCCCTAGGACAATGTACGTGTTTATGTGTCTTTGATTTGCTTTATTCCTTGCTTTGTTTTTCTTCTGACTTTCTAATTTTCTTGGGGATACTGAATGATTTAAAATTAAGAAAGGTGTGCCACAGGGTTGTACTCTGTCACCATACTTATTAAATCTGTACGTTGAGCAAATAATCTGAGAAACTGGATTACATGAGAAGAATGTGGCTTCAGGATTGGAGGAAGACTTGCCAACAACCTGCAATATGCAGATGATATAACCTTGCCTGTTGGAAGTTAAGAGTATTTTAAATACTTACAGATGGAATTAAAAAAAAAAAAAAAAAAAAAAAAAACAAGACAAAACTATTGTTTTCAGTACATTTGTAACCCATTGTCAACAGAACAAAAATTCTCTCACAACTGGACCCATAAATAACATCAGAGTTAATGGAGAAAAGACTGAAGTTGTGAAAGATTTCAATTTGTTTGTACCCTACAATCAACATTCATGGAAGCAGCAGTCAAGAAATCAAACGACATGTTGCATTTAGAAAATCTACTACACAAGACCTCCTTGAAGTGTTCAAAAATATCAGTTTGAGAACTAAAGTACACCTGACCCAAGCCATGGTATTTTTTTTTCAACAGCTTTATTGGGGTACAGTCGGCATACCAGAAATCACACATATTTAAAATGTACAGTTTGATGAGATTTGACTGCATGCAATCAAGATAACAAACACTGCTGTACAGAAGTTCATGGCTTGGCAATCTCTCCCATCCCATCCCCAGGCAACCATTGATCTGGTTTTTATCATTTTGTTGTTGTTGTTAAGTGACATCGAGGAGATTTCAACCCGTAGTGACCCTGTATAGGGTTTCTGAGAAATGGCTGGTGGGTTTGCACTACCAACCTTGTGATTCAAACTAGCCTTGCAGTCCAGCACATTATCCTACAACACCACACCAGGACTCTAAAATTTGCCATTTTAGAAGATTGTATTTTTAAGAATTTTATATAAATGGGTTCACAGAACATGCGTATTTTTTGGTTTGGCTTCTTTTGCTCAGCACAATTATATTAAGATACATCCATATTGTTGCTTATAGCAATCCTATTTCCTTTTTATTGCTAGCTGTACTCTGTTGTACTGGTTTGTCGCAATTTATTCCCTGTTCACTTGTTGGTGGATATTACTCAATTATATTTTAATTTTGTTCCCTTTATTCCTCTTTAAAAAATTGTCATACATTGCATGTTGCCAGTAATATCTACCAGAAGCAGTGAAGTTTGTACAAATTGATTATAAATGCATATATGATAGTCATTGTGTTTATTAACCCCTAGTTCGGGTTGCATTCTGGACTGAAGTCTGATCCGTCTTCCTAGTCTTTCTTTGGTTCTTTACTAGAAATAAGAAAAGCTACAAGAAACCCAAAGACTAATTATCTGATGGATATACAAAATGTCCAAGCCATGGTATTTTTAATAGCCTCATATGCATGTGAAAGTTTGACAGTGAGTAAGCATTGATGCATTTGAGTTATGGTGTTGTAGAAAAATATTGAAAGTACCATGGACTGCAGGAAAAATAAACAAATTTATGTTAGAAGAAATACAGCCAGAATGCTCCTTAGCAGCCATACTTTGGACATATTATCAGGAGGGACTAGTCCCTAGAGAAGAACATCATGCTTGGTAAAGTGGAGGGTCAGTGAAAAAGAGGAAGAGACCCAAGGAGACGGATCAGCACAGTTGCAGCAGCAATGAGCTCAAGAGTTAACAGCAGTTGTGAGGATGGTGCAGGACTGGGCAGTGTTTTGTTCTGGTGTGTACAGGAATGTTATGAGTTGGAACCAGTTCCGCCATAGCACCTAACAATAACAACATACACAGGCAATTCTAAATAATGTCAGCGACAAAGGTGTGAAAAAACACATGAAAAATTTGGGTTTCAAGCAGTTGAGAACAATGGATATGATGATTTCTAAGTCTCCATTTAGGTCAAGGAATTCTAAATTCAAAACTTTTTACCTAATTAGATATCAGCCCCTTGGATATTATAGGGATATAAGATCATGAGGGAATCCTGGTGTGGTGCTATGGATTGATGCACTGGACTGCAAAGTCAGTTTGATCCATAAGGTCGGCAGTTCAAGCTCACCAGCTGCTCATTGGAAACCATATATAGGGTCACTATAAATCCTGGCATGGTACTATAGGATCAGCACTAGATGTTAAATCACAAGGTCAGTAGTTCAAACCACCGGCTGCTCCTCAGAAACTCTAAAAGGGTCACTATGAGTCAGAACCAGCTCGATCGCACTTAACAAGAACAATAATAGAGTCGGGAACAACTCAAAGGCACTTAACAACAACAAGAAGTTTCATTTAATTGTTTTCCCATTCTTTCCATTTCAGCAGGACATACTGTTCTATGCAATGTGAATTTTAACTACCTTGTGTCCAGTGATCCTGGTGAGGAACAGAATGTGCCTGCCATCCCTCTGGGCATGCCTCTTTCTAGTAAGTTCCCTGATGCAGACAGTACTAGTTCACCTGGCATCACAGCCACTGACTCACTGGTGCTTCCTGCCTAAAGGCAGACACATTTGCTGTTCATTGCCTGGGAACTGGAGAGTCAGAGGCTAGAGAAGGAGCCAATGGTCAAGGAGCTGAATATTTGTACTGCTGAGCCCCAACTAATCACATTGTCAGCTGTGCCACAGGGATTCTTAAGAATTCTGGACACACACACACACACAAAAAAAAAAAAAAACCCAAAATATCAAAAGCACCTTGAAGCCATGCTCATCTTTGAAGACTTTTTTTCTGCATGGATTTTGGACTGTGGTTTCTTTTTTTCAATCTAATTAAAATTATCTTCCATCTTTCTGAAACTTATCATAGGTGTTTAGGATCATTTAAGACTCCTTAATTACTTCCTAACATGATTTGAACAAATAATCTCTTCTTGCTATTTTTAAGAGATTTGGGGTGAGAAGGTGAGGTTGCAAGACTTTCCATAATACTTGTCAATTATTTCTTTAGCCACATTACCAAAAATGGAATTCAGAGGTCAAGTATATAAACATTTTAGGGGCCTTGCCAAATTGCTTTCTAGTTGTTGTTAGATGCCATCTAGTTGGGTTCAACTCATAGTGACCTTTTGCACAGCAGAACGAAACACTGCCCAGTCCTGCACCATTCTCATAATTATTGCCACATTTGAGTCCATTGTTACAATCCCTATGTCAAGTCGGCTGTTAATTTGCTAACTTTACCAAACATGATGTCCTTCTCCAGGAACTGGTTTGAGGATCTTCCTGTTTTTTGCTGACATTCTACCAAGCATGAGGCTCTTATCTAGAACTAGTCCCTCTTGATAACATGCCCAAAGTACATGAGATGAAGTCTTGCCATCCTCACTTCTAAGGAGTATTCTGGGTGTACTTCTTCCAAGATAGATTGGCTGTGGTATTCAGTGGTACAGTTAATATACTTTACCAATACTGTAATTCAAATGCATCAAATCTTCTTCAGTCTTCCTTATTCACTGTACAGATTCCACATATATATGAGGCAATTGCAAACACCATGGCATGGGTCAAGCACACCTTAGTCCCTCAAAGTAACATCTTTCCTTTTTTTTTTTTTTTACCACTTTCAAGAGATCTTTTGCAGTAAATTTGCCCAGAGAGATGCATTGTTTAATTTCTTGACTGCTGCTCCCATGGATGTTGATAATGGATCCAGGTGAATGAAATCATTGACAACTTCAATCTTTTCTTCATTTATCATAATGTTGCTTATTAGTCCAGTTGTGAGGATTTTTGTTTTCTTTATGTGCTGGTATAATCCATTGGGAAAGCTGTAGTCTTTGATCTTCATCAATAAGTGCTTCAAGTTCTCTCCATTTTCAGTCATCAAGGTTGTGTCATCTGTTTATCTCACTTGTTAAGAAATCTTCCTCTGAACTTGGTGCTGTGTTCTTCTTCATATAGTCCAGATTTTTTCAGATTATTTGCTCAGCAAACAGATTGAATAAGTATGGATACAATCTGATGCACGCCTTCCCTGATTTTAAAATATGCAGGATCCCATTGTTCTGCTTGAACTGATAGTCCTCGTTCCATGTCCTCTTCTGATTCTGATTTTATTTTTGGCAGTTCCTTGTCAATGTACTGCAGAAAAAAAATCTTTTTAATGCCTTCAGCAAAATGTTTTCATTGGACAGTTTTCTTAGTAGTGGAACACCAGGTCTTTCTTCCTACTCTTAGTCTAGAAGCTCCACTGAAACGTGCCCACCATGGGTGACGCAGTTGGTATTTAAGATGCCTGTAGAATAGTTTCCAGCATCTCAGCTACACACAAGCCATGACAGTACAGTAAACTGGCACCAGATCAGAGATTGGACTTCTGGTGTGGCTCTGTAGGATAAGCACTGGACTGCAAACCACAAGGTCAATGTTTCAAACCCACCATTTGCTCTTTGGAAACTGTATACAGGGTGGCTATGAGTCAGAACTGACTCGATAGCACTTAACAACAATAACAACAAACATCAGAGATTACCTTACCAGTATTTTGTTTATTGTTTAAACAGAAAGAGAGGTTAGATATTAAGTAGTTGAAATGTTTCAAAATTCTTATTTTATAAACAGATTTATAGTTTTATAGTTGACACACAATAAACCGCACAGATTTAATTTGATAAAGTTTGATTAATGTATGCATTCATGAAACTATCACCACAATCAAGATAGGAACATATCCCCCAACACCCTTAAAAGCTACCTTTGCTCTCGATCCCAAACACCCCTCCTTACTTCACTCTTCATCCGCAGGTAGCCACTGATCTGGTTTCTGTCACTATAGATTGACTTGCACTTTTTAGAATTTTATATAAGTGAGATTTAACAGTATGCACACTTTTTTCCCTCTAGTCTTTCATTGAGCATAATTATAGTCATCCATGTGGTTGTGTGTATCAATATCTTATTCCTATCTATTGCTGAGTAGTATTTTTAGATTACTTTTCGTTTTCATTTTCAATCATTTCTATTTCCATGTCCTCAAATACACTAATCTGCAATGTCTAATCTGCCACTGATACGATCTAATGCTTTTTCCTTTTTTATCTCAGACATGATAGTTTTCACCTCCAGAAGGCCGACTTTGGAGCTTTTCGTAAAATACCCTTCGTGTCTCTGCTTAACTTTTGAACATGTAGACTAAAACATAATAATTGCTTTAATGTTCTTGTCTACTAATTTTAACATGGGTGCCAATTCTAGATTGGTTTCAATTGATTGATTTTTCATCTTATTATGGGTTGTATTTGCCTGTTTTATTGAGTGCTGGGTAATTTTCATTACATTCCAGTCATTGTGACTTTCTACTTCCTTAGTGTTGGGTATTTTTGTACTGCCATAAATACTTCTGAGTTGTATTCTGGAATACAATAAAATTACAAGAAAGCAGTTTGGTCCTTTCCGTTCTTACTTTTAAGACTTGTTAAGCAGGACCAGAGCAGTATTTATCGTAGGGCTAATTATTTCCACAACTAAATCAAGATTTTTCTGCATACTCTTCCTAATACTCCATAAATTGTGAGGCTCTCCAGTCTGGTTTATTGGAAAAGGCACTATTACTGACTCTATGTCAGCAGTAAACATTCTATCTTCAAATATGTTTAGAAGGATTGACACAGTGGTTACAACAAAAGGCTCAAACATGACAACAATTGTGAGGATGGCTCAGGACTGGGCAGTGTTTCATTCTGCTGTGCATAGAGTTGTTGAGTTGAAACTGACATGATGGCACCTAACAACAACAACAATCTCTTTATGTGAATTTTTTTCCCAGTTAGAGTTTCTTCATATGTATGAACGGATGCCCACTGTCTTAAAATTGTTGTTTCATATATAATGCCTGTTTATTTTGTATGTGATTTGCTTAGTGGTGTTTTAACTTTTTCAGCTTAAAGGGTAAATCCAGTATCTTTTCATTTATCTTCATTGGAATAGAATAAACTTTTTTAGTGTGAGGAGCCTTTATCCCATAACTCCACTATTTAACATAGCTCAAAATCAAACTCCTGTGATTGAAGGGGGAGGTACTAAGTTCCTAAGGACACTCCTCTGACTCTAAAGTTCACAGGATGCAATTTGAAAATTACTAGATCTAATCAAAACCTTACTTTTTCACATTTGATAAGACTGAGACTAGAGACTCATCTATTAGATTGTCATACTGTGGTGGTTTGCATGTTTCTTTGATTCTTGAAGCTATTCCACCGATATTTAAATTCCAGCAATATCTCCCCAGGTGGACAGGTTTCAGTGGAGCTTCCAGACTAAGACAGACCAGGAAGAGGAGAGACAGACTACTGCTGAAAACTTTAGGAATAGCAGTAGACATAGTAAGATAGCACAAGAATATTGAATATTGAAATATGATGAAGAGTACCAGAAGATTGTCAGCTATAGTGTCAGAAGATGAGCCCCTCTCAGGTTGGAGGCTCTCAAAATACAACTAAGGAGGAGCTGCCTCCTCAAAGTAGAGTTGGCAGTGATGATGTGAATGGTGTAAAACCTAGGGAACTTCATTTGCTGGTGGAGGACAACTCTAAATGGAGAGAAACAGCTATAAACATCCATAATAATTGGAACATTGAATGCATGAAGTATGAATCTAGGAAAATTGGAAATTGTCAAAAATGAAAAGGCATAAACAGCAATATCCTAGGCATTACTGAGCTGAAATGGACTGGTACTGGTCATTTTGAATCTGACAATCAGATGGTTTACTATGCCAGGAATGACAAATTAAAGAGGAATCGCATCACTTTCATCATCAAAAAGAACATTTCAAGATTTGTCTTGAAGTACAACGATGTCTGTAATAGGATAATATTCATATGCCTGCAAAGAAGACCAGATAATACAACTATTATTCAGCTTTACATACCAAACACTAAAGTCAGTCATGATCAAATTGAAAAATTCTACAAACTTCTTCAGTCTGAATTGATCAAACATGAAATCAAAAGTATTGATAATTACTGGTGATTGGAAGGCAAAGACTGGCAACAAAGAGTTGGAAAATCTGGCCTTGGTGATAAAGAATGCTGGAGATCACATGGTAGAATTTTGCAAGATCCATGACTTCTTCGTTGCAAGTACCTTTTTCTAACATCATAAAAGATGACTATGCACATGGACCTCACCAGATGGAATATACAGAAATCAAATTAACTACACTGTGAAAAGAGATGGTGGGAAAGTTCCATATAATTAGCCAAAACAAAGCCAGAGGAGATAATGGGACAAACCAATTGCTCATACGTAAGTTCAGGCAGAAGCTAAAGAAAATGAAAACAAGTCCACAAAAGCAAAATATAACTTTGAACGTGTCCCATCTGGATTTAGAGATTATCTTGAGAATAAATTTGATGCATTGTACATTAAAGACCAAAGACCAGAGAAATTATGGGATGACATCAAGAATATCAAGCAGGAAGAAAGCAAAAGGTCATTAAGAAGACAAGAAAGAAGGAAAAGACCAAAATGGATGTCAGAAGACACTCTGAAACTTGCTCTGCAGCATAAGGATGCTAAAACAAATAGAAGAAATGAGGAGGTAAAAGAGCTGAATAGAAAATTTCAAAGAGCAGCTCAAGAAGAAAATATCAAATACTATTATTTTAAAGTGTGCAAAGACCTAGATTTAGAAAACCAAAGGGGAAATGTACACTAAACATTTCTCAAGCTGAGGAAACTGCGGGAAAACTTGCAATATTGAATGATGCAGAAAGCATCTAAAGAAAATGGAGGGAATACACAGAATCACTGTACCAGCTATCAACCATTTCAAGAGATAGCATACGATCAAGAGTCAATGATAGTGAAGGGAGAAGTCCAAATTGCATTGCAGGCATTGACAAAGAACAAGGCACCAGAAATTGAAGGAATACAAATGTAAATCTTTCAACAAAGTGAGGCAGCACTTATTTATGCCTAGAAATTTGGAAGACAACTATATGAATAATTGGCTGGAGGAGATCAATATTTGTGCCCATTCCAAAGCAAGGTGACCAATTGGAATGTGGAAATCATTGGACAATATCATTAATATCGCATGCAATCAAATTTTGCTAAGGATAATACAAAAACAGCTGCAACCATACATTGACAGAGAACTTCCAGAGGTTCAAGATGGATTCAGAAGAGGACTTGGAATGAGGGATGTTATTGTTGACATCTGATAGATCCTGGCTGAAAGAGAGAATACCCGATATTTACCTGTGCTTTACTGACTACACAAAGGCTTTCATTTATGCTAATCCTGACAAGCTATGGACAACATTGCAAAGAATAAGTATTCTGGAACACTAAATTGTGCTCATGAGGCACCTCTACATAGACCAAGAGGCAATCATTCCAACCATGACAAGGGAACAACGAACAGTCTAAATTTAGCAAAGGGGTGTGCCAGAGTTGTATTCTTTTACCATACTTATTCAATCTGTATGCTGGATTGTATGAAGAAAAATTTGGCATCAGGATTGGAAGAAGACTCATTAAAAACTTATAACAGACAGACACTGCAACCTTGCTTAATGAAAGCAAAGAGAACTTAAAATACTTACTGATGAAGAGCAAAGACCACAGTTTTCAGTATAGTTTGCACCTCAATGTAAAGAAAACAACAATCATCACCACTGCACCAATAAATAGCATCATGGATTATGGAGAAAAGATTGAAGTTGTCAAAGTCTTCAGTTTGCTTGGATCAACCATCAACACTCATGGAGGCAGCAGTCATGAGATTAAACGGCGTATTGCTTTAGGCAAATCTGCTACACAAGACCTCTTTAAAGTGTTCAGTTTAACACTTTAAAGAGGTCTTGTGTAGCAAGATTTCAGTTTGAGAACTAGGGCGTGCCTGATCCAAGCCATGGTATTTTCAATAACCTCATATGCATGTGAAAGTTGGACAGTGACTAAAGAAAACCATAGAAGAATTAATACATTTAAGTTTTTGTGTTTGAGGAGAATATTGCAAGTACCATGGACTGTCAAATGAAAAAACAGATCTATGTGGCAAGATGCAAAGCCGGAATGCTCTTTGGATGCCAGGATGGCCAGACTTTGCCTCTCATACTTTGGACATATTATCAGGAGGGCCTAGTCCTTGAGAAGGATATCGTATTTGGTAAAGTGGAGGATCAGAGAAAAAGAGAAAGACCTCCAACAAGATGGATTGGTGCAGTGACAGCTGCAATGGGTTCAAGCATAGCAGCAATTGTGTGGTTGGCCCAGGACCGGGCAGTGTTTCGTTCTGTTGTACATAGGGTCTCTATGAGTCGGTAGTGACTCGATGGCACCTAACAACAGTGGAGTGGTTAAGTCACTTTCTCTTGGCCACAGAGTTAAAACCTAGCTCATAGGATGAAAGGGAATAATGAGTCTACATCAGTAAAGACCTGAAGACTAGTAGCAATTATAATTATGTATGTTATTTAGTTTTTACTTTCCAAGAGTGATAGCAGAAGAGGAGAGGACTGTGACTTTACATAAAGATTCAGGTGCTAAAGGGGCCTGGTCAGATAGATCTTCCCTAGTAAATTAAATTCACTTTCTGAAGCCACTTTTCCTGGGGAAAGCCCTTATGGCTGAAGCTCAGCTCACCAACTGCCAACGACTTGATTAATTCCTACTGTTGCCTCAGTGCTAAGACTAGAACTAAGAATACTTAATCACATGAAGTGTTCTGTTCACTGCACTTTACCACCTCCCTTCCATTGGTAAAATCAGAAAATCTAGCAAAATCGTTACTCTTTTGCTATCCACAGCATAATAAAGAAAAATTGACCCAGAACAGTATGTTGGTGGCTGTTTTGCAAAATTCCTAGGAGCACAGAAGGACATCTCAATTCCTCACTTACTAAAATAGCACAAATTCCATTTTGTATTAGACTTCATAAGCTAGAGTGTACTATGATGGTAGTTAGGAAGCATGATGAGAGGAAGAGGATTGATCACAGTAGAAGAAGGCTTTTGGGCCCCTACTGAAAACAACAAAACAGGAAAGATACATGTGCCAAGAGTGTCTAACTCAGACATTGACATACTGGATGAGTCTGGATTTGCCACTCAATGAATCTCAAATTCCTTGTCTTTAAACAGTACTCATAGAACATGTTTCTGCTTGCTTTAAGAGAATCAGTGAGCTATAACTGGGTTTAAGAATAATTTGTAAATTACTTAGTGCTCCTCAGAGATAGAGGATATAAAACTATGTGGTATTATTATTATTATGTTTAACCACACTAAAGTATGGTTAACCATACTTAAGCATGCTAACCATACTTAAATATTTATAAATTTCTTAGTGTCATCTCCAACTAATTTTCCAGATGATAGAAAATTTAATTACCTTGGAGTCTTGCTGTATTGTAAGTCTCTATATCTAAAACTTGGGGTGCATTTGGAACTCTTTCCAGATCAGTGAGAACAGAAAGAATTTTAATACAACATGGTCATTCCCCTACTGGAACATCACAGTATGTCTCCAGAGGCAGCAAGTGTCTGAGGATTCAGTATTGTCACTTTCCTAATACCGTAGGGAAATTAGTACCAATTCAATTTTGTATTCTAACTTTAAGGTCATTTCCCAATAAACATAGTCCAATATGTCATACTACTTAATCACTAATTCAAACACCAGCAGGGTCACCCACAGCTTCCTGACTCAGACGAGGAAGAAAGTTCAGGTGATCTTCTTCCACATTATAACCAAAGAAAACCCCTGGATTAAAACAGAATAGTGTTCCATACAGTATGGACTCCTGGTGTAGCACTATGGGATAATGCACTGGACTGCAAGGTCAATTTGAACCACAAGGCCAGTGGTTCAAACTCACCAGCTGTTCCTTAGAAACCCTATACAGGGTGGCTATAAGTCGGAATCGACTTGACAACATTTAACAGCAACAATAATAGTATGGAAGGTAAGCCCCAGCAGGTTGGAAGGTACTCAAAATATAGTGTGGCGGCAGTGATGGTCTCCTGCATATTGATAATTGTGATGATGGAGTTGTGATGTTGCGTGCCTTTGTACATTGGTCAGCTCAAAGGCAATGAAGAGCAACAACAGAATCCCTTTGAGCTATGCAATGATTATCGAGTTACTGAATTTATATACACAATGACTGTCAAGTTTATAAAGTTTATAAAATAGAAAAGGGGAGAAAAAGATTATGAGAATATGTCAAAATTAAGGATTAATACAACTAATTAATAAAGTTAATAAAACAATTAAATGTTCAATTTGACTCTCCGAGCAACTGGGGCAAAATAAAAGCTTAACAATTCTCTTTCTGGAAAGGGAGAGACTTTCCTCTTTCTCAAGGAATATCCTTCTGCCATTATGCCTACCCATGTTAAGAAGGTAAACTCTAACCCTCAGGATTATCCCAGACAAAAAAAAAACTCATTAAATTATCCTACATAAAGATAAGACATTCAGATGTTGCCATTTTTCATAGGTAGTGAAATGTCACTGTGAAGTCTCTGGGTGCTACACAACTGAAGAAATCAGAGCTCTGAGACATGAAATAATATTTCAGAGGCCACCCAGCTAGCCACAAACAGCAGAGCGACTAAAAAACACAAGAGTTCCTGACCTAGAGGTCAGTGCCTGGTTTTAGGTAACACGCCACCCAGATGGTGCAGGGGCCTCTGTGAGCACTTGTGCAGGGCTGAGTGTCCGTGGAATCTGGCTTGAGCCGTAGAAAGTGTAGGAGAAGCTGAAAGGGAGAAATGCGCTGGTGGGGGTTGGGCCTTCTGGGGCATGTGTGTGTGTGTGTGTGTGTGTGTGTGTGTGTTCCTTTCACCGCATCTCAATTTTAACCTGATGAATTAAGTGTTAAGTAACTTCCTCTTCTACACAGACCATTTTCTCCAATAGAACAACCAGGGGGTGGATGCATCATCAAGATGGCACCAGGTATTGTTGGACCCTCTGATTAGAGATGTTGCAAGCAGAAGCCACGGCAGGTTATGGGCTTAGAAAACATCTGGTTCCCGTAGAGATATCAATGGCTTTCTAAAAACTCCAGACACAACCCAGGCCTGTCAACTCCCACTCAAGACATCCTATCACCTCTGAGGAGGCACCTCCAGCATCTGAGGTCACCAAAACAGTGAGTACAAAGGACCCATATTAAGAATAAATTTTGACAGCAATTTGCAGGAACAGTTCTCTCATTTCCTGGTCTCAGGGAAGTGTGGTGAGGCTGTTTCCTGAGGGAATTCATTTTTGCTGGCCTTTCCTCTGATCTCCTCCCTGGAAAAACTCTAAGAAAGGTGATAGAACATAGCTTTACCAAGGAAGCACGAAAGTAATACATAAGACTAAAGAGAGATGTTTGCTTTAAGAGCTCGAAACAACTTGCCCATCAAAGTTCCCCACCCCACCCCCCAAGTCTTTTCTCCCATTAGCCAGCAGGAGGCAACAATTTCAATTAATATCCAATAATCATCTCTTTACTTTCAGTACAGGGTGTGTGAAATAAAAGGAATCTTAAGAAATATGTATGCCACTAGTCAATAATGAGATGATTAAGTCACAGTAGAAACTCTGGAAATAGGTGTTTGTTAACTATTTCAACTCCAATGGATTCATGTGTAGTAAAGGGTATTGAGCAGCTAGCAGAATGAGCAAATCAGTCTTAGCAGAAATAGCACCAGAATACTCTTTAGAAGTAAGGATGGCAAGAGTTCAGCTTCCTTACTTTGGTCACATCATCAGGAAAGACTAATTGCTAGAAAAGGATATTCTGGTTGGTAAGTGGGACAGTCGTTGTAGGCAAGGAAGGCCCTCAGTGAGATGCACTGACACAATGTCTCCAACATATCAATAATCATGAGAATGGTACAGGACTGAGCCACATTTCACTCTGTTATACAAAAGGTCACTATAAATTAGAGCTGACTCAAGGACAACTAACAATCACATCCCAGTTCCTAATTAGGGTAGTTTCATTTGTGTGTTGTCAGCAAAACGTTTTGCATGCCTGGAGAGACGAAAGAAAACATGGAAAACTGTGCTCTGGCTCTGTATTATTCTGTCTCAGAAGAATGTCTCACATTCTTTCTGTTCATTTCATTAACCAAAGCAAGTTACTGGCCATGTCCAATTTCAACAAGCAGGGATGTCTATTTTTCCCATGGAATAGTAGTCCAGTCTATGAAGCCTTAGCATCATCGGATTAGTTTGGTTTTGATCCCCAGAGATTTAATAAACCAATAAGAAGGAAGCAACCACAAATTCTCATTCCTTCACCAAATCTAGAGAAAACCTGAAGACTTGGATACCTATGAGGACCACAGGTCAGAAGAGATCTCTGAAGACTTTTTGTAGCAATAAAATGCTTTTTTCCATCAGTGGTAACTCAAGGACATGAGATCCTTTTAACAATAAACCTAAAAATATCCATGTACACAAAGATTCCAATGATGGATTAGATGAAACACTACTAAGATGGCATCCATTCTCGATGCCCTCCAATATTCCAGACCATGGAGCCAGAATGATCTTTTCAAAATACAAATTTGGTGTATTTGTCCATTCCTTCTTCTACCTCCCCATGAACAACTTTCCATTACTCAAAACACATCAATTGCTTTCACGTTTGCTTTTTCACTTTAAGTAATGCTTTATGCTATTTTCACTCTAAGGATAAAAGTGCCTACTTGAGGTTCCTTGCTTTCGCTGTTCCAGGTACACGGACCTTGTTTTAGTACTTTAGGCTCGACACATTCCATCCTATCCACATAGCTATTTCTCCCTCGCTCTGGAATGGTTTTTCCCTGCCATCTTTATCCAGGTAATTTCTGTTTCTTTAGATCTTAACTTATTACTATTGCCTTAAGAAAGTTTGCCTTGCCTTGACTACACTGACCAAGTTAATTTGTTGTTGTTAAGTGTTGTGGGATCGGCGCATAGTGACCCTGTATAGTGTTTCCAAGGAGCAACTGGTGGTTCACAGACCACAAATTTGGCAGCCAAATTAATAGCTCTAGATTATTCATATAACAAATATTTATTGCATACCTGCTAAGTGCTAAACATTGTCCTAGTTATTGGCAAAATAAAGGTTAACAAAACAGTCAAGGTGGTGGATAAACAATCATAGACTACATCAAATATGAAGGAGCTCTGGCAACATAGTGGTGGTGAGTCAAGCTGCTAACTGCAAGGTCAGCAGTTTGAAACTACCAGCTGTTCTATAGGAGAAAGATGAAGCTTTCTGCTTCCATAAAGATTTACAGCCTCAGAAACCCCAAGGTCTCTATGAGTTGGAACAGATTCCACGGCCCATAACCACCACCACCACCACATCAGATATGAGAGATACAAATAACAGAAAACAAGCCAAGTGAATGGTGAAATGGCAGTAGCATGATTTCAGAGTGGTCAGGAAACACCTATCTGAAGAATGGAAACAACAGAGCCATAAATGAAGTGAAGGACGACCAAACAATGCTATCTGAAAGAAGAAGAATCTTAGCCTGTGTGTCTTATCAAGGCCCTTACCACAGTTGCATTAAAAACTTGTTCAGATTTGTTTATGCTATCTGATTAATGCTTGCTTCCTTCAACTGTTACTTTTAAAGACATAGGGCAAGAACCACACTCATTTTTTGTTTACCATTTAATATCCTGTGCCATGTCTGGTGCCTAGCACACAATGTTGTTCCTATTTATTGTTAAGTACTGTCAAATCAGTTCTGACTAATAGTGACCCTGTATAGGGTGTTGACTTTGAACCACCAACCTTGTGGTTGGCGGTTAAGTGCTTATCCTACAGTACAACACACCAGGACTCCAGCACACAATAGATTCTTGGCAAATATTTATAGAATGAATGAAGAAATACCAATTAGATGAATGAATGGTAAAGCAGATCCCCAGAAGGCCACATATCATAGATGTTATCTGCTCTGGCAGACCCATTCATTTCACCTTTAAATGTCAAAAGCTATTTCTGCCAAGGGAATTTTTTCTGACCAAAAGAACATACTTGAGTTCTGGAGAGTAAGTAATCCTAGAAGTAGCCCTCTGCCAATGTTTAACCAAGGTTCCTTGTCCCTTGATTGAAATAATTCTAAACCAGTGGTTAGAAATCAGAGGAAGTAACTATTTTGCACCTCCAAGGGAACATTTGGCAACATCTGGAGACCTTTTGTGTTTTCACAGCTTAGAGACAGAGATTTGCTACTGGCATTCAGTGCATAGAAGCTAGGGATTCTGTTAAACATCTGGCAATTCACAAAGCAGCCCCCAATAACAGGAATTATCCAGCCCAAAATGTCAATAGTGCCAAGGTTGAAACCCTAGTCTAAAGCCTCCAAGGTCAGAAATTCAAATATATCAGCAGCTTCATGGGAGAAAGATTAGGCTTTCTGCTCCTGTAAAGATTTACATCGGGGTGGAAAATGTCTCACCTACCTCAAAATCATTTGGTTTGGCCTTGCCAAGGCAACCGCAGTTCCAGCCATCATTTTATAGCCCATTAATCTATAAGTTGATAATTTTTGTGTATCCCGTGAATGATGTTATAAATATCCAAATAACCACTAATAAAAATAAAGTTCTCCACCCCTGATTTATAGCCTTAGAAACCCTATGCAAGGTTGTTTTGAGTCAGAACCAACTTGTCAGCACTTAGCAATATTAACAACAATAATAACAATTTATTTAGGGGAATCCCTGGGTAGTGCACATAGCCTGCTCAGCTGCTAAACAAAAGGCTGGAGGCTGGCGTCTACCCTTTATCAGTCATTAAAAGTACTACGGAACACAGTTCTACCAGGAACCTATTTGATGCAATTGGTAAATAGTAGCTTATTTCAGAGTTGATTCCAAAAATTAGTAGGGAAGAGGTGCAATGAGACAGAAAAAGCATAAGTCCACAAAAGCTGTGCTATTAAACTAGTTACTGGTGGTAGTGCTTATGTGTCATGTAGTTGGTTCTGACTCATACTGATCCTGTATAGGGTTTCTGAGGGGCAGATGGTAGGTTTGAACTGCTGACCTTGCAGTTAGCATCCCTAAAGTGTCATACCAGGACACCTCTTAAATAAACTACCTGCCCTCAAATTCTTGTCTCAAGATCTGTTTCTGGAGAAACCTCAGCCCCAATCCATAAAACATCCTTCAGATTGTGTGGATCGTGACAAACTATGGATAACATTGCAGAGAATGAGTATTCCAAAACAATTAATTGTGCTCATGAGGAATCTACACATAGACCAAGAGGCAGTAATTCGAAAAGAAAAAGGAGACACTGAATAGTTTACAGGAAAGGTGTACACTAGAGTTGTGTTCTTTCACCATACTTATTCAATATGTATGCTGAGCAAATAATCTAAGAAACTGGATTATATGAAGAAAAATGTGACATCAGGACTGGAGGATGATACAACTTTATTTATATAGAGATGATACAACTTTGCTTACTGAAAGTAAAGAGGACTTTAAACATTTACTGATGAAGATTGAAGACCACAGCCTTCAGTATGGGTTGCACCTCAGTGTAAAGAAAGCAAATATCCTCATCACTGGACCAATAAATAAGATCATGACAAATGGAGAAGAAATGGATGTTGTTCAAAGACTTCATTTTGATTGGGACCACTATCAACACTCATTGAAGTAGTAGTCAATAAATCAAAAGATGCATTACATTAGGTAAATCTGGTACAAAAGACTTCTTTTAAATGTTCGAGAGCAGAAATGTCAGTTTGAGGACTAAGGTGTACCTGACCCAAGCCATGGTATTTTCAATACCTTCATATGCATGTGAAAGTTGGACAGTGAATAAGGAAGACCATCGAAGAATTGATGATTTTCAGTTATGGTGTTGGAGGAGAATATTGAAAGTGCCATGGACTGCCAAAAGAACAAACAAATCTGTCTTGAAAGAAGTACAGCCAGAATGTTTCTTGGAAGCCAGGATAGCTAGACTTTGTCTCTCATGCTTCAGACATATTATCAGGAGGGACCAGTCCCTGGGGAAGGTCATCATGCTGGGTAAAGAAGAGGGTAAGTGAATAAGAGGAAGACCCAAAATGAGATGGATTGACATAGCAGCAGCAATAGGCTCAAATTTAACAATTATGAGAATGGCTCAGGACTAGGCAGTATTTCATTTTGTTGTGCATAAGGTCACTATGAGTCAGAACCACTACACAGCATGTAACAACAACAAAAATCTCTCCTACTCTTCATGTTGTCATGTAATAAAGGCAAAGGCTGGATTAGAAAACCCCAAGGAGTGAGCAATTGAAATCAACTACAGATCCCAAGAAATGCTATGGTGTGGTTTTCCTAAGGGCCCCTCTGGAAAGTTACTCAATTTAGAATAGTTATCTGGTCCAAGGAGATAGAAAAGAAAAAGGATATTGAGTTAGGAAATTGAAGAGCTAGATCAGATATAATCCTGCTGCTCTTGCTATTTCCCTGCCACTGTCTATGTTCCAAAAATTGTTTTGTATTTGTTTCCCCATCTTTAATATGGGCTACATTATTCAATTTGTATGTTGAGCACATAATCCTAGATGATGGATTATATGAAGAAAAATGTGGCATCAGGTTTGGAGGAAGACTCATTAACAGCCTGCAATACGCAGATGATACAACCTTGCTCACAGAAAGCAAGAACGGCTTAAAAAAATTACTGATGAAGATCAAAGACCACAGTCTTTGGTATGGGTTGCATCTCAATGTAAAGAAAGCAAAAATCCTCACCACTGGACCAATAAATAGCAACCATATAAATGGAGAAAAGATTGAAATGGTCAAAGACTTCAATTTGGTCAGATGAACCATCAACACTCATGAAAGCAGAAGTCAAGAAATCAAAGGATGTATTGCAGTAGGTGAATTTGCTGCATAAGACCTCTTCAAAGTGAAGAAGAGCAAAAATGTCAGCTTGGGGACTAAGGTGTGCCTGGCCCTAGTCATGATATTTTCAATAACTTCATATGCATGTGAAAGTTGGACAGTGAATAAGGAAGACTGTAGACGAATTGATGCATTTGAGTTATGGTGCTGGAGGTGAATATTAAAAGTACCATGGGCTGCCAAAAGAACAAACAGATCCGTGCTGGAAGAAGTGCAGCTAAAATGCTCCTTGGAAACTAGGATGGCCAGACTTCATCTCTTATACTTCAAACATATTGCCAGGAGGGGCCCATCCCTGGAGAAAGATATAATGTTTGGTAAAGTAAAGGGTCAGAGAAAAAGAAGAAGACCCCAACAAGATGGATTGGCACAGTGCAGCAGCAATGGGTTCTGGCATAGCAACAATTGTGAGGTTGGCACAGGACAGAGCATTATTTCATTGTGATGTGCATAGGATCGCTATGAGTCAGTACCAACTCAATGGCACCTAACAATAACAAGAAGGTTGGTTATTGCTAAGTAACATTCTGTTGTAAGAGGAAAGCCCTCAGTATCCACGATCCCTCGCTAGTGCTGTCCCAAACATTAGCTGCTCTGCTCATTGATCTTTTCCTCTCCTGACTCCCAGACCATCCCCCACATACACACTGCCTTGGGGGAACAGTGTTCAGGGGACAAAATCTTCCTTTCCCTTTGCTTATCTAACATTTATCTGATCTGCTTGCTTGCGGCTCATGTCTTAAATGTCTGCACAAGTATGAGCATTCATTTCCAAGAAACAAACCAAAGTACAAAGAAGTTTGATGACTTTCTCAAGGTTATAATGTTGGGAAACTTGGGTCTTGGTTCATAACTAATCCTCTTCTCTTTCCTTCCTACTTGAGCGAAGAGATACTCTTCCCCCTAGCATGTCCTGGTGCTATACCAGGTGTGAGATTTCAAGTGCAAAGGGGAAAAAAAACTAAACCGTTTCTCCTCTTACACAAAAAGCTAGGGAATGGGGTATTCTGATACATTGAGAAGTACCAAACAATTTTTGAAGATTTAGCAAGCTTTGAAATTTACATTGCAGCTAAGTGAATCTTGTCTTGATGGTTTCATAGTCATTTCAAGATGGCACCAATAAGAAAACTACCTGGCATTGCATTAGCTCTGTGGCATCTGCACCACCAGGGCTCCTATCAAATATGGGAAATTCATTATTGTTGTGCTTTTTCCTGAAGAGAAAATACGTATGTTTTCCCTCCTTTTAAAATTTTTGACAAAAATAGAGTCATGTACAAATACCAGCGTTAAATGGTTTTATAAAGAAGGTCTAAATATTTTGTTATTACTAAAGCAACACAGGAGTCCTGGTGTAGCACTGTAGGTTAAGCGCTGGACTGCTAATTGCAAGTTCAGTGAGTCAACTTACTAGCTGCTCCTTGGAAACCCCATATAGGGTCGCTATGAGTCAGAAGATTTATGGAGCAGATCATCAGTTTTACATTAAACAGTTCATATGCATTTTATTTCATCTCACTAATTGTAATCCCTTTCATATAACATCACTTATTCCACATCCTTCCTGTGTTTCTCATTTCCATTCTTCCTTCTTTCTTTACACTTCTTAATGCTGTCCTTAGGTAAGTGTTTCCCTTTTGATCTCAAATGATTGATTAGTCTAAGGTGTATGTTCTTTATTGGCGTTGTTGTTTCACTTATCCACCTCTTTATTGTTCTACTGGAGTCCTGGTGTGGTGCTGTAGGGTAAGCACTGGATTACTAGCCACAATATTGGTGGTTCAAACCTACTAGCTGCTCCTTGGAAACCCTATACAGGGTCGCTGTGAATCAGACTCATAGTGCCAACTTCATGGCACTTACCAACAATAATTGCTTGACTAAAAGTTTAGCCATGCTGGTGATTTAGTTCCAGACCTGAAGGATAATTAAGAGCCATAGTCTCAGAACTCCACCTATTTCTGTTCAATCAGTAAGCCTAGTTGTTTTATAACTTTTAGTTTGATTCTGCATTTTTTTCCCACTTTACCCAGGACCTTCTAATATGATCCCTTTCTGAAAAGTTGGTAGTGGTAGCTGGGTACTATCCAGTTCTTCTGGTCTCAGAGTCGTGGAGACTGATGTTTACATGATCCATTAGTCCACAGGACTAATTATTTCCATGCGTTAGATTTGCATCACTCTTCTTTCCTATGGACAGCAAGAGACCAATAGTTGTACCATTCACAAGCTTTTAAGACTCCACTTTGTACTCAACAAAGTAAGATGTAGAGTATTGTCTTTGCAGATGATGTTATAAAACAATTGACCATTTTGCATCCATGACTAGCTACTGAACCTCCAGGTCCACTGCCTCATTCTTACAAGGTGTTTGGTTATGTCTAAGAAGTGTTCATAACTTTGCACCCTGTATGCTCTACCACATTCATGAATATATTTACAACAAAGGTAGATACCCATGTACAAATATCCTCTGTCAAACCTATGTATATTTTGGGGCATGCTCCAACTCTCTCTCCCATGTCACTTCAACCTACATGTCTATCCATGCATCCATCCTTAGGACTGTGCATTTAACAGTATTTAACTCTGTTGCCTTGCTTCTTGCACTCCTCCCCACATCCTTTGGCTATTTATGTTTGATGTTCTACTGTCATCCTACAAGTCCTTTGGTCATCGGTCATTAGTAGTCAATGTGTCAAATCTGTTCTTAATATGGTCACTAAATTTAGATGGGATGGACTCAAGGTCAATATTTTGGTTCCCATGGGCTTATTTTAATTTTCGTCAGACTCAATCTGGACAATTTATGATCTATTCCACAATTAGCTCCTGGTCTTGTTTTAGCTGGTGACATTGAGAAGTTGATTTGATTCCTGACTGTTCTATCTGGTGAGGTCTACACGAATTGTCATCATTTACGTTGTATAAAAAAAGGTATTTGAATGAGGAAGTTATTGGTCTTACAAATTTTTATCATGGGAACTTCAACATCATTTCCATCATTATGACCATATTTTCCAACTACTGATCCTTCTTCTTTGTTTCCAGAATTTGCATTCCAATCACCAGTAATTATCAATGCATCTTGATTGCATGTTTGATCAATTTTAGACTGCAGAATTGGATAGAATTCTTCAATGTCATCATCATTGACTTTAGAGATCGGTGCATAAATTTGAATAATAGTTGTAACAACTGTCTGTTGTTGTTAGATACAATCCAGTTGATATCAATTCATAGCAACCCTATAAACAACAAACGAAACACTGCACCAGCCTCACAATCATTGCTATGCTTTAACCCATTGCTGCTTCCACTGCACCAATCTACTTGGGGTCATCCTGTTTTTCTCTGACACTCCACTTTACGGAACATTATATCCTTCTCCAGTGACTGGTTCCTCCTGATAAAATGTCTGAAGTATGAGAGACAAAGTCTGGCCATCTGAGGTTCTAAGGAGTATTCTGGCTGTACTTGTTCCAATACAGATCTGTTGTTATTTTGACAGTCCATGATACTTTTAATATTCTACTCCAACACCATAACTCAAATGCATCAATTCTTCTACAGTCTTTCTTATTCACTGTCCAACTTTCACATGCATCTGAGGTAATTGAAAATATCATGGCTTGGGTCAGGTACACCTGAGTCCTCAAACTGACATCTTTGTTCTTAAACACTTAAAAAAGGTCTTCTGCAACAGACTTACCTAATGCAATACATGACTTCTGCTTCCAGGAATGTTGGTGGTTGATCCGACAAAATGAAGTCTTTGACAACTTCAATCTTTTCTCCATTCATATGGATGTTGTTTATTGGTACAGTGGTGAGGATTTTTGTTTTCTTTACATTGAGGTGCATCCCATACCAAAGGTTGTAGACTTTGATCTTTATCAGTATTTTAAGTCCTTTTTGCTTTCAGCAAGCAAGGTTGTATCATCTGTGTATCACAGGTTGTTAATGAGTCTTCCTTCAATTCTGATGCCATGTTTTTCTCCATATAATACAGCTTCTCAGATTGTTTGTTCAGCATACAAATTGAATAAGTATGGTGGAAGAATACAACCCTGGCACATACTTTTCCTAATTTGAAACCACTCAGTGTTCCCTTGTTCTGTCCTAACAACTACCTCTTTGTGAAAAGGTTCTTCATGAGCACAATTAAATGTTTCAGAATTCTCATTATCCACAATGTTGTTCATAGTTTGTCATGATCCATACAATTGAAGGCCTTCTGTAGTCAAAAAAGCACAGGTAAACATCTTTCTAGTATACTCTGCTTTCAGCCAATATCCATCTGACATCAGCAATGACATCCCTGGTTCCATGTTCTCTTCTGAATCGGGCTTGCACTTCTGTACGTTCTCTGTCAATATATGGTTACAGCCATTTTTATATTATCTTTAGCACAATTTTACTTGCATGTGATATTTATGATATTGTCTGATGAGTTCCACATTCCATTTGATCAGCTCACATTGGAATGGGTACAAATATGGATCCCTTCCAGTCAGTCCAGGTAGTCGTCTCCCAAATTTCTTGTCATAGGTAAGTGTGTACGTCCAATGCCCCATCCATTTGTTGTAAGATTTCAATTTGTATTTATTTCATCAATTCCTGGTGCCTTGTTCTTTGCCAATGAATTCAATGCATTCTGAACTTCTTCCTTCAGTATCATTGGCTCTTCATCATATGTTAACTCTTGAAATGGTTGAACAGTGACCATTTTGTTGTTGTTGTTCAATGACTGTGTATCCCTCAATTCTTTTGATGCTTTCTTTGTCATTCAATATTTTGCCCATAGAATCTTTCAATATTGCAAGTTGAGGCTTGCATTTTTTCTCCAGTTCCCTCAGCCTGAGAAATTCTGAGTGTGTTCTTCTCTTTTGGTTTTGTAACTCTTGACCTTTGCACATTTCGTTATAAAATTTGACTTCATTTTCTCGAGCTGACTTTTAAATTTGAAATTTTCTGTTCAGCTTTTACCTCCTCATTTCTTCTGTTTGTTTTTCCATCTCTACGCGAGAGAGTAAGTTTCAGATTCTTTTCTGACATCCATTTTGGTATCTTCCTTCTTTCTTGTCTTCTTAATAACTTTGCGACCCTCTACAGGGTTTCTGAGGAGCATCTGGTGAGCTTGAACTGCTGATCTTGCAGTTCAAATGGCTTTGCAGTCTGGAGCATTAATCCACGGCGCCACACCAGGACTCCACTATAGGTTGTTGTCAGGTGCCATAGAGTCGGAACCGACTCATAGCGACCCTATGCACAGCAGAACGAAACAATGTTCGATCCTGGGCCAACCTCACTACCGCTGCCAC
>NW_006408811.1:481459-492481 GCF_000296735.1 Chrysochloris asiatica | reverse complement strand
ATTGGACACTAAAGACCGAAGACCAGAAGAGTTGTGGGATGACATCAAGAATATCATACATGAAGAGAGCAAAAAGTCATTAAGAAAGAAGGAAAAGATCAAGATGGATGTCAGAAGAGACTCTGAAACTTGCTCTCCACTATAGGAGTCTGGATATTTCCTATCACAGATAGCATTTTACTTCAAGATTTATTTTGAAATGATCTTTCTGATGATGACTGTGATGGCATCTATCTTGAGTTTGTCATTCCTGCCAAAGAAATCCACAGGATTGTCAGATTGCAAATGGCCAATACCAGTCCATTTCAGCTCAGCTCACTAATGCTAGAATACCTTTTGTAAAGTGTTGAAGAGCAAAGATGTCAGCTTGAGGATTAAGGTGTGCCTGACCCAAGCCATGATATTTTCAATCACCTCATATGCATGTAAAAGTTGGACAATGAATAAGGAAGACCATAGAAGAATTGATGCTTTCGAGTTATGATGTTGAAGGAGAATAGAATTGAAAGTGCCATGGGCTGCCAAAAGAACCAATAGATCTGTGTTGGAAGAAGTGCAGCCAGAGTGCTCCTTGGAGGCCAGGATGACCAAACTTTGTCTCTCATATTTTGTACGTATTGTCAGGAGGGACAAGTCACTGGAGAAGGATACCATGTTTGGTAAAGTGGAAAAGTCTGAGAAAAAGAGGAAGACCCCCAATGAGATGGATTGGCAAAGTGGCAGCATCAGTGGGCTCAAGCGTGGCAACATTTGTAAGGTTAGCCTAGGACTGAGCAGTATTTCGTTCTGCTTTGCATAGGGTCGCTATGAGTGAGTACCGACTCAATGGCATCTAAGAACAACAACAATGTGTTCCATTTCATTTCTGATGACTTCTAATTTTCATAGACTCATCCTTCTTGAACACTACTTTTGATTACTAATACCAGTCAAAAAAAGCATGAACTTACAAATGCAGGAGGCTTATTTTGGCCCTCTTTTAGAGGTCTTTTTAAACCTACTAATTACAAATACAAATATAGAAAGAACATTTGAAGATGGCCCAATATCAGTATGGAGTCCATGGATGGTGCAAACAGATAACATTAGGTTGCTAACGTAAGGTTGGAAGTTTCAGTTTACACACAGGCACCTCAGTTATAAAAAGCATGATGATCTACTTCTAAAGAAAAAAATTAAATCAGCCAGTGAAAACACTATGGAACACAATTCTACTCTGACACACGTGGAATCCCTATGGGGGTCTCCATAGGCCAGAACCAACTCTATAGCAACTGGTACTCACTTAGTATCAATACAGAGAGGGTAAAATTTTGGGGGTCAGGACTCCAGTGATTTCTTGACAGTTGATTAATCCTTTAGAAAGCGATTTTCTATGCATTATTTCGTTTGATCTGACAATATCTGCCAGGAATATTTTCATGAATTCAATTCTTATTAAATTCTGATCACTTGGTATAAATGGAATAACATATGGGTAGAAGCAAATTGTTTTTGGACCATTTCCTAGGAGTCTCTCTGGGTCCCTGGGCAGTGGGCTTTTCAAGTCATCCATGTCATTCAACTCAAATTAAAAGTAAAGTGAATATCTAAAAATAGTTCTAACTGAAACATCTGCCCTGGATTTTCATGAGTAGGCCCAAAATTTTAAATAGCATGAAAACGCTACCAAAATAATAATAATAAAAACCTCTTTAGGAATTGCAATCAATCATTTTATTTCCTCCCCTCTCTGACTCCTTCATTTTTCTGACTGATGAAGATGAAGAATTCTGCCTAGCTACTCATTTCCTGTGTGCTCACACCCTATAGAGACAGTCAAGCAGATTGCTATCACAAGGTGAGTGCACATGGACCAAGGGCTGTTTTCACCTTCTCCAGCTTCATGCTGCCTCATGCTGAAGACTCCACTTGGATCTTATCTTGGTGGTGATGCCATTTTAGCAGTTTCCCTTTAGGTTTGCTTTTCTCCTGTCTGAATTCCCTTGACAAAACCCAAACCCACTGCCATCAAGTCGAATACAGCTCATAGTGACCCTGAAGAGGGTTGCTGAGGCTACAAATCTTTATGGGATCAAAATACCTCATATTTCTCCCACAGAGCACCTGGTGGGTTTGAAGTGCTGACCTTGCTGCTAGCATCCCAATGCTTATCCTGCAGTGCCACCAGAGCTCCTTTACACCTTCTTCAGCTTTACACTTTCCAACGATGAAGACTTCAGTCTGTAGGTCACATCTTGTGTAGTGGTGGTGGTGGTGAAGTGCTGTCGAATCAGTTACAGTTCATAGCAACCCATATAGAGTTTTCGAAGAGCAGCTGGTGGGTTTGAACTGCTGCCCTTGTAGTTCTCAGTCCAGTGCTGATCCACAGTGCCACACTGGAAGTCCATATCTTGGTGGTGTGTTGTTAGCAGCTTCCCTTTAGGCAGGCCTTTCTCCTATCAGAATTCCCCTGACAAGAGAATTGTTATCATTTGGCTTTTTCTATATATATATATATATATATATATTTGAGTACTGGTGTGGTGCTATGGGTTAATACGCTGTACTGCAGTCACTTTGCGCTACAATGTCAGTGGCTCAAACTCACCAGGTACTCCTCAGAAACCCTATACAGGGTTGCTATGAGTCAGAACCAACTTGATGACCCTTAACAACAACAACTATATATATATACATATATATATATATATATATATATATATCCTGGTGTGGCACTGTGGGTAAATGTGCCAGACTGTAAAGCTGTTTGAACTGCAAGGTCGGTGGTTCAAGCTCACCAGCTGCTCCTCAGAAACCCTATACAGGGTTGCTATGAGTCGGAATCGACTCTGCAGCACTTCACAACAACATATATATATATATAAACAAAACATTTGCCATTTCAACGTTCTTTCCAGGTATGCTTCATTGACATTAAGTATCTTTTCACATAGTGCAACCATCACCATTATTCATTTCCACATTTTCCATCCTCTTTCACAGCTGCTCAGCTTACTATGAGTCTACCTCCCTCCTGCCTACCACTTTGTTATTTTTGTTGTTAGGTGTCTTCAAATCAGTTTTGACTTTATGTACAACAAAAGGAAACACTGTCCAGTCTTGTGCCATCCTCATAATTGTTGTTAGGCTTGATAGGCTTGGGTCCATTGCTGCTGCCACTGTGTCAGTCCATCTCCTTGGGGGTCTTCATTTTCACTGGCCCTCTATTTACCAAGCATGATGTCCTTCTCCAGGAACTAGCCCCTCCTGATAATATGTCCAAAGTACATGAGAGATGAAGTCTCACCATCCTGGTTTCTAAGGAACATTCTGGTTGCATTTCTTTCAACAGAGATGTGTTTGTTCTTCTAGAAATCCATGGTATTTTTAATATTCTTCTCCCGCATCATAACTCAAATGTGTCAATTCTTCTCCAGTCTTCCTTAGTCACTGTCCAACTTTTACATGAATATGGAGCTATTGAAAACACCATGGATTGGGATTTCCTGTTTTGGTGGTGGCAGATACAGCTAGTTAGGAAAAGTTCCAAGTGGGGAGGATTGAAAACCCAGAGATGCTGCGCTCACAGAACAGCACCAGAACTCTGGATCTAGCATAAGGTGCAGGGTGCCAGTTTCCCACACGTGCAAGTGGAAAAATCATGATATAAAGGAAAATACTGCGATTTAGGAATTGCTCAAGATGGGACTCCCTCTGCAGCCACCCTGCCCAGGCAGAGTTCATAGAGCAATGCTACATCCAGACCAGCACAGGGAACCAGCACTAAAAGCGGTGCAGTGACATTCGCAAAAGGAGGTGTGGGGGATTTTACACATGTTTTCCTCCTCTTTCCTGTTGCACCACCTTTGTACAGCCTGGACACCTTCAAGTAGGTGGGTGCACAACCCCCTAAAAAAAGTACAGCACTAAGCCCACAATTTCCCCACGGCACACAGAGAAAGAGCTTGGTGGCTGCTTATAACATCAGTCTTGGGGTCGCAGCCCTAAAATTAACTTGTGCAGGATCCTTTACTCAGGCCTATCTAGCAAGGAGAAAAGCAGACCCCTCAGGCCTGACAGACAAACCATATGAACAATCTGTAAAACCCCAACATAAAAGGATGGCAACTATCTCAAGAATTATGTCGTGCACACACAGATACCTAACTGACCTTCAAAGAAAAAAATAGTAAATCTTTCTCCCATTAACTTCTCAATATCTATCTATTCACCTCTACAGTGGTGACTAGAAGAGGGGCCTGAGCGAGAGGACCCCACCCCCACCCACTGTTGAAGGCTTCTATGGTGCACACGCACTGCCTGTGCAGCAAAGGAACTGGACAGTTGGCCACATTTTTATTTTTATTTCAAAGTGATGGTTTTTATCTTTGCTTTTATATTGCTTCTGCTTTTGGTCCTTTTGATCACATATTTATCCCGGTGGTGGGAGCTTTTTCTCCCTACATTAGCCAAGAAGAGAAAGCAAGCATGGCTATATAGCCAAGCTGCAAGCATACCCCATAATATTCCACCATTGAGACAAGAGCCAATAACAACTGCTAAGCATTACATGTGAAAAGGAAAGCCTATCTCCTGATCATATCCACCAGCAGACACCCAGGAAGCTTAATAACACAACAACAAACATCCACTTAAGCATTAAAAAAACCCACATAACTACTGGAAATGACAAACAAAACACAACAAAAGATCTCCAAACATGTTCAAAACTAGAAAAGAGTAACTGAGCAAATGAGCTGGAGGCAGTCAAAGGCTCCCCAGAGGAGGAAAAGCAGATTTGGGATTTGCTTGAGATGGAATTCAGAAGAATGATATGGAAGAAAATTCAAATGCTCCAAAAAGGGGTGGAGGAAAACAAAGAAGAAGTCAGGAAAGTACTACAAGAGCAATCGCACAAGATTGATATAGCATTGGAAACTTAAAAACCTGTAAAAAGAGGTCCAGAAGGTTATCAATAAAATATCAGAAATGGACAATACATTGAAAGGGGAAAGGAATAGAATAGAAGAGTCGGAAGCCAGAACTAGCGATCTGGAAGACAAATCTCTCAATACTGCTAAGATAGAAGAGCAAGCAGAAAAAAGGATAAAAATATCTGAAAAGAGTCTAAGATACATGCTGCATAGCAAGAAGAGGAACAAGTTAAGAATTGTTGACATTCCAGAACAGGAAGAATCAGAGAACTCCAGAGATAGTTGAAGAGCTTCTGGAAGAAAATTTCCTTAACATCTTGAAAGATGAGAAGATAAATATTCAAGAAGGCGAACATACCCCAGGAAGGATAGACCCCAAAAGAGAGTCACCAAGACATATCATTATCATGCTCTCCAAAATCAAAGACAAGGAGAGAATCCTAAAAGCAGCTAGGGAAAAGAGAAGTTTAATTTACAAAGGCAACCAAATCACATTAAGCTCTGACTTCTCAGCAGAAACCATGCAGGCAAGAAGGCAATGGGGAGATGACCAAGAATCGTCTATGCAGCAAAACTGTCCATCAAATATGATGGTGCAATCAAAACATTCCAGGAAAAACAGACTCTAAGAGAATTTGTCAAAATCAATCCAGCACTTCAAAATATCCTAAAGGGAATTCTTTGGACTGAAAACCAACAAGAACATACAACAACCAGAGATTGACAGGTGTGACAATGCCAGCTGAAAGTCAGACGATGGATAGCAGAGTCCAGAACAAAACTACAACAAAGGATTCAAAGGAGCTGGGAGGTCAACCGAAGATCAAAATAATATCAATGTCAAAGAAGTGATAAATGTAGGAACAGAGATCCAGGTGGTGAGGATGTCAGGTAGATTACAGGATACAATAGATTCTCTTAAATGGAGAGAAAAGTTAATAGACTATAAGGTACCCCCAAAGAAAGTTAGTCCTTCACAAGTTACCATGAAAATGAACTTCCAAGCAGAACAAGCAAACATGAAAACTAAGAAGAAACCAAGAAATAGCACAAAAAACAGAAACTCAGCACAAGAAGGTATGCAGAACAAAGGAATGAACAGCACTACCAAAAAATAAATGTAATGGCAGCAATTAATTCATACCTATCAATAATTACATTGAATGTCAATGGATTGAATGCACCAGTGAAAAGACTGAGAGTGGCAGATTGGATAAGAAAACAAAACCCTTCAATATGCTGCCTGCAAGAGACACACCTTACACACAAATACAAAAATAAACTAAAAGTTAAAGGATGGAAAATACCATGGATTGGGTCAGGTACACCTTAGTCCTCAAACTGACATCCTTGCTCTTCAACACTTTATAGAGGTCTTTTGCAGCAGATCTGCCTAATGCAATGTTTTGGGTTTTTGTTTTGTGTTGTTTTTTTTGGGGGGGGTGGGGTGGGATTTATTCCTTGACTTCTGGTTCTATGAATGCTGATAGTGGATCCAAGAAAAATCAAGTCTGACTACTTCAGTGTTTTCTCCTTTTATCATGATGTTATTTACTGGTAACCACTAATAAACCTCCATCTGTATACACTTGCCTATTCTAGATATTTTATATAAGTGGACATATACAATTGTATAGTGTTGGAGTCCTAGTGTGGTGCTTCAGGATAATGCACTGGACCACAAGGTCAGTTTGAACCACAAGGTTGGCAGTCAAATTCACCAGAAGCTCCTTAGAAGTTCTATACAGCATTGCTAGGTGATAGAACTGACTCAACAGCACTTAAAGACAACAACAACATACAATTGTTGTCCTGTGATTGACTTACTTACTCCGGCACGATTAGTTCAAGGTTCCAGCTTTTTCTAGCTTCAGCAGTTAATTTCAAACGAGAGGGAAATTCTCCCCACCAGAGTAAATTAAGAAGCTTAGTGGAGTAGTCCCAGTCATCTGCTATGTTTGTCTATAATGATGATGATCAGAATGAGAATGAAGAAGAATGAAGATGATGAAGCAGAGTGAGAATTAGAAAGTGGTAATCCTAGTGTGGTGCTGTGGGTAAATGTGCTGAACTGCAAAGTCGCTTTGAAATACAAGGTTGGCAGTTCAAGCTCACCAGCTGCTCCTCAAAAACCCTATACAGGGTCACTGTGGGTTGGAACCAACTTGGCAGCACTTAACAACAACAGTAAAGGATCAGAGATACCTGCAAGTACCTTGCAGGTTGGACCTGAGTTTTGTTCATCTTTGAATCCCTGTCTCTTAACACTGTGCCTAGCACATGTTGTTGCTATGGTTGTTAAGTGCCATCAAGTCACTTCCAACTCATAGTGACTCTGTATAGTTTCTGAGGAGTGCCTGGTAAGCTTGAACTGCCGACTTTGTGGTTCAAACCAACCTTGCAGTCCATGGCATTAACCCGCAGTGCCACACTAGGACTCCATGTCCAGCACATTGTTGCTGTTGTTAAGTGCTGTCGAGTCAGTTCCAACCTATAGTGACTCTGTATAGGGTTTCTGAGGAGTGCCTGGTGAGCTGAACCACCTACCTTTTGGGTCAAACTGACTTTGCAGTTAAGCCCGTTAATCCACAGTCATCATTATAGAAACAGACCATCAGAATTTCCTTCTGCTGTACTGCCAGTTGTGCTCAAACCACCAACCTTTAGGATAATGGGCAAGTACAAACTCTGTGCCATCCAGGGACCTATGCCAAGTACATAACAATTGTCTGTTAAATGTTTGGAGAGTTAAATAAGAAAGAGGGAAATATTCTTAAAAGTGTAGAGAAGCATAGTAAATAAAGAATAATTGCTAGAGTTAAAATGATTTGGTTGAATGTCACTTCTGGAATTCACTAACTGTGTCATCTTGGGCAAGTTTGTTAAGCATTTTAAGCATCCATTTCCTCATCAGTAAAATGACATTGATTTTTAGTCTCAAAATATCTTGATTTGTCAACCAGAGAAAAATGAAGCCTGTTTTGTAGAAACCATGCTCTTACTCAGAAGGTAATTTCTTTAATAAGTTTATTTCACTTCTGACAGTGCTACAGGACATGATAGAACACAGCAAGAATGCCTACTGAATTTTGGTATCTTAATCAATGGACTGCAACATTTTTCTGGATGTTCAAGATATAACCTAAGAATATGAAGCAAATGCATCCTTCATCACAGTACTAATCGCATTACAGGAAATTCTCACTCCCTAGATTTACTTTGGAATGTTCCTCTAGATCCCAGAACACTTTCAGCAGCCAAACCTGTACAAGTTTGGAAGGGCCCTAGGGCTCATGGGCACTCACTCACTTGACAAGAACTTCAGTTGCAATAGGAAGAATTCCCTTTCTGATGACAGAAGCACTTCAGAACCACACCCACTAGACTGGGAACTATCTCACGGCTACTGTCTTAGTTATTTGGTGCTGCTATAACATAAATAAATAAATAAGGAGCTCTGCTAGCGTAGTGGTTACGAATTGGGCCATTAACCGCAAGTTCAGCAGTTTGAAACTACCAGCTGTTCCACGGGAGAAAGATGAGGCTTTCTGCTCCCGTAAAGATTTACAGCCTCGGAAACCCTGTACAGGGTCACTATGAGTCGGAACTGACTCCATGGCACATAACAACAACAATAACAACATAACATAAATATCATAAGTGGGTGGCTTAAACAAACAAAAAGATATTTTATCACACTTTTAGAAGCTAGAAGTCTGAATTCAGGGTGCTGGTTCTAAGGAAGGATTGCTTTCTGTTTGTTTTACAGGAAGGTCCTTGTTTCTTCTGAGCTTCTGCTCCTAGGGGATCTTTATGTGACTCTGCAGTCATCTCTGCTTCCTTTGCTTGTTTGTTTAATCTCTCTTGTATCTCAAAAGATACTGATTAAGACCTGAGGATGCTAATCTTATTCATTAACATAACAATGACAACACATACCCAAATGGAATTATAACCATAGACATAGAAGTTATGACTTACAAAAGGTATCTTGGCAGAGGTGGAGGGGGCATAAATCATTCCATAACACCAAGAAGTTTTACATATGGGCAGACTAACAAAGCTTCCCATCACTCCTCTGTTGGTTTGTCATACTGTGGTGGCTTGTGAGTTGCTGTGATTCTGAAAACTATGCCACCGATATTTTAAATACCAGCAGGGTCACCCATGTTGGACAGGTTTCACATGAGCTTCCAGACAAAGACAGACTAGGAAGAAGGAGTGACGGACTATTTCCAAATATTTAGTCACTGACAACCTTATGAATAGCAGAGAAACACTGTCAGATATAGTGCTTGAAAATGAGCCCCTCAGGTTGGAAGTCACTCAAAATGCAACTGGGGAAGTGATGCCTCATCAAAGTAGAGATGACTGTGATGATGTGAATAGAGTAAAGGCTGTGGGAGAAAATCATGCGGGATCTTCATTTGCTGATGGGGTACAACTCAAAATGAAGAGAAACAGCTGTAAACATCAATTGAATATCAGAACATGGAATGTATAAAGTACAAATCTGGGAAAATTAGAAGTTGTCAAAGATGAAATGGTACGGATAAACATCGATATATTAGGCATTAGTAAGCTGAAATGGACTGGTATTGACCATTTTGAATCTGACAACCACATGGTTTACTATGCTGGGAATGACAAATTGAAGAGGAATGGTGTTGCATTCATTGTCAAAAAGAACATATCCAGATCAGTCATGAGGTACAACGCTGTCTGGAATAGGATAGTATACAAGGTAGCCCAGTTAATACCACTATTATTCAAATGTGCACTCCAACCACTAAAACCAGTGAGGATAAAATAGAAGAATTCTACCAACATCTTCAATCTGAAACTGATCAAACATGCAATCAAGATGTATTGATCATTACTGGTGATTGGAATGAAAGGTTGGGAGCAAAGAGGAAGGATCAGTAGTGGGAAAACATGGTCTTGCTGATAGAAATGATGCTGGAGATCGCATGAGAGAGTTCTGAAAAATCAATGATTTATTCATTTCAAATACCTTTAGACAGAATAATAGATGATTATACACATGGACCTCACCAGATGGAATACATAGAAATCAAATTGGCTACATCTGCAGAAAGAGATGATGGAAAAGCTCCATATCAACAGAGAAAACAGGCCAGAGGCAGACGGTGGAACAAACCGTCAATTGCTCATATGAAAATTCAAACTGAAGCTGAAGAAAATGAAAACAAGTCCGCAAGAGTTAAAATCTGACCTTGAATATATCCCACCTGACTTTAGAGATCATCTGAAGAATAGATTTGATACATTAAACACTAAAGACAGAAGACCAGAGAGTTGTGAGATGCAATCAAGAACATCATACATGAAGAAAACAAAAAGTCATTAAAAAGACAAGAAAGAAAGAAAAGGTCAAAATGGATGTCAGAAGGGGTGCTGAAACTTGCTCTCCAGCATAGAGATGCTAAAGCAAATGGAAGAAATGAGGAGGTCCAAGAGCTGAACAGAAAATTTCAAAGATCAGCTCAAGAAGATAAAGACAAATATTACAACAAAATGTGCAAAGATCTGGAGCCAGAAAACCAAAAAGGAAGAAGACACTCAGCAGTTCTCAAGCTGGGGAAACTGGAAAAAAAAAAATTTAAGCCTAAACTTTCATTATTGAAAGATTCTCTGAGCAAATCATTGAATGAGTCAGAAAGCATCAAGAGAAGATGGAAGGAATTCACAGAGTCACTATACCAAAAGGAAATGGTTAATGTTCAACCATTTCAAGAGGCAGCATATGATCAAGAACCAATGATACTGAAGGAGGAAGTCCAAGATGCATTGAAGGAATTGGCAAATAACAAGGCGCCAGGAACTGATGGAATAAAAATTGAAAATTTTCAAGAAAGTGAGGTGGCGTTGGAGGCACTCACTCACCTCTGCTAAGAAATTTATAAGGCTGACTTATTTGAAGAGATCTTAAAGTTTTTCTAAAGGTAATACAGAAATAGCTGCAATTATACATTGACAGAGAACTTTCAGAGATTCAAGGTGGATTCAGAAGAGGCTGTGAAATGAGGAATATCTTTGCTGATGTCCAATGGATCTTGGCCAAAAGCAGAGAATACCAGAAAGA
>NW_006408811.1:479231-481279 GCF_000296735.1 Chrysochloris asiatica | reverse complement strand
CAGGATTGGAGGAAGACTCATTAACAACCTGTGATATGCAGATGATATTACCTTGCTTGCTGAAAGTGAAGAGGACTTCAAACATTTACTGATGAAGATCAAAGAGCACGGCATTCAATACGGATTACATATCAATGTAAAGAAAATAAAAATTCTATCAATTGGACCAATAAACAACATTCTTATCAATAGAGAAAAGATTGAAGTTGTCAAAGACTTCATTCTTCTTGGATCAACTATCAACATTTATGGAAGCATTAGTCAAGAAATTAAACGATGTATTGCATTACGTAAATCTCCTGTGTAAGACCTTTTGAAAGTGTTGAAGAGCAAAGATGTCAGCTGAGGACTAAGGTCCATCTGACCCAATCCATGGTATTTTCAATAACCTCATATGTTCATGAAAGCTGGAAAGTGAATAAGGAAGACCATAGAAGAATTGATGCTTTTGAATTATGGTGTTGGAGGAGAATATTGAAAGTGCCATAGGCTGCCAAAAGAGCAAACAGATCCGTGTTGGAAGAAGTTCAGCCAGAGTGCTCCTTGGAGGCCAGGATGGCCAAATTTCATCTCTCATACTTGGGACATATTGTCAGGAGGGAGCAGTCGTTGAAGAAGGATATCATGTTTGGTAAGGTGGCGGGTCAGAGGAAAAGAGGAAGACCCCCCCAATGAGATGGATTGTCCAGGTGGCTAGCATCAATGGACTCAAGCATTGCAACAATAGTGAGGTTGGCCAAGTATTGGACAGTGTTTCGTTCTGCTGTGCATAGGGTGCGATGAGTCAGTACTGAATCCATGGCACCTAACAACAACAATAACAACAATGGTTCCAGCCTATCCATCCACAAATTTAAAGTTAATGCAGAGGACTGGGAGTTTCCCACGGATAACCAGTGGTGGGAAAAACAAGAAGGAAGCATTGTGGTCTATGTCTTAATCTTGTTGTTGTTAAGTGCCATTGATTCAATCCCAACCCATAGCAGCCCTGTATAGGGTTTCCAAGGAGCAGTTGGTGAGCTTGAACCACCGACCTTGCAGTTCTAACGACTTTGAAGTCTGATGCATTAGCCCACAGTCCTGAACCAGTAGTCCTATCTCAATCTTATTCTTGTGTTTTTTCTTCCTCCCTCCCATCCACCCCACAATTTAAAAAAACAATTGGTGCTGACTCACCAGCTATTCATATATTTGTTTTACAAAATTACTACCCTAGGGTTATAATTTTTCATTGGTCTTTTCCCCTTCTTTCCTCTTTTACCCCAGATATTTAATCATATAATCTTTACCCAGATAACAATCATGAGCCTGATGATCAAAATATTTTTGAAATGTGAAAGAAAAGAGGACAACTACCTATGTCATTTACAGATTCCCAGAAAACCCACTTAAAATCTTCCCCTGTATCTATGATTCTCTTTACTCTAATCATCTGTCTTTGAAGGCCCAGGAATGATGCTGGGAATTACAGCAGCTCATCTCAGCTGCACAAAACAATGATAGTGACAGCATTTATATTTGACAAGTTAAATCTTGGAGATTTAAATTTCTATTTCCTTTTATTGTTAAGTATCTTTGAATTGGTTCCAACTCATAGTGACCCTGTATAGGGTTTCCAAGGAGCCCCTGGTGAGTTTGAACCAACCTTGTGGTCCAGTGCTTTACCCCACAGTGCCACACCAGAACTTCATTTACAAGAGTTAAAAAAAATAAAATAAAAAAGGCTTATTCAATAAAAAGCAGCATAACAAGATTGATGCTTCCTTTGAAATAAACTTTAAGAAAGCAGTAGGACTTAGAACCCATTCAGTCTAGTTCAACCTTCTGCTGAGAATTTATATTTCCACCTCAGATATACTGAATCTGAACATACATTTTAACAAGAGTCCCAGATGATTCCTACAGATCCTAAGTATACATTGTTGTGGTTGTTGTTGTTGTTGTCAGGTGCCATCGAGTCAGAACCGACTCATAGCGACACCATGCACAGCAGAATGAAACAATGTCCAATCCTGGGCCAACCTCACTACCGCTGCCACACTTGAGTC
>NW_006408811.1:463406-478086 GCF_000296735.1 Chrysochloris asiatica | reverse complement strand
AGTTGTCTTCCAAATTTCTTGGCAGAGATGAATGAGTGCCTCTTGTGCTGCCTCACTTTCTTGAAAGATTTCAATTTTTATTCCATCAATTCCTGGTGCCTTGTTCTTTGCCACTTCTTTCAATACACTTTGACTTCCTCCCTGAGTATCATTGGCTCTTGTTCCTATGGTATCTCTTGAAATGGTATAGAGCCTATATATATAAATCACCTGGGGAATCCTGTTAAAATGTAGATTTCAATTCAGTATCTTTGGGGAGGAAATGCAAATTCTCAGCAGGGGGTAGAACCAGAATGAATAGGCTCAAGGTCTCATAAAAAAGGAAATGGAAGAGGAAGTCAAAGCCTCCAGAGGAGATCCTGCTAACCTGGGACCAAGTCTTGGTCATCCAACCTGTGTATTTGATTTCTTTCCCCTGAAATGCCCATCCTTCATGGCAGTGCTGGAAAAACTCTGGTTCAGAGATGCAATGCTAGAGACTAAGTCTGGAGTTGCCAGTGCTGGGTCAGAGTGAGCAGTTCACTTAAGCTTGTACTTGCCTTGTTTTCTCATCTACAAAACAGTAATGCTGTTCACAGCCCTGTACTCTTATGGAGAACAAATATGAGAATATCTAGTAAATCAGTAGAAAAGATAACATCAGCAAATGAAGGTCCCATGGACTTTATTCCATTCACATCATGACGTTCAACTCTGCTTTGAGGAGTCAGCTCTTCCCCAGTCGAATTTTGAGTGCCTTCCAACCTGAATGGCTCATTTTCCTGACAGTGTTTTATTATTTCATTATATCTGACAATGTTTCTCTGCTAATCATAAGGTTTTCAGTGACTCAATATTTGGTAGTAATTTTCCTAGTCTCTCCTTCTTCCTAGTCTGTCTTCATCTGGAAGCTCATCTGAAACCTGTCCACTATGGGTGACCCTGCTGGTATTTAAAATACCTGTGGCAAAGCTTCCAGAATCATAGCAACTCACAGGCCACCACAGTATGACAAACTGACAGACGAGTGGTGGCATGAGATAGGATAATATCCATGTGCCTACAGGGTACCCCAGTTAATACAACTGTTATTCAAATTTATGCACCAACAACTAAAGTCAGTGAGGATGAAATAGAAAAATTTTACCAACTTCTGCAATCTGAAATTAATCAAGCATTCATCATCATAACTGATGATTGGAATGCAAAGGTTGGGAACAAAGAGGAAGGATCAATAGTTGGAAATATGGCCTTGGTGATAGAAATGTGGCTGGAGATCACATGACAGAATTCTGAAAAATCAATGACATGTTCATTTTAAATACCTTCTTTAGACAGCATAAGAGATGATTATACACATGGACCTCACCAGATGGAATACACATAAGTCAAATTGACTACATCTGTGGAAAGAGAAAATGGAAAAGCTCCATATCATCAGTCAAAACAAGGCCAGGGGCAGATTGTGGAATAGACCACTGATTGCGCATATGCAAATTCAGACTGAAGCTGAAGAAAATGAAAAGAAGTCCATGAGAGCCAAAATATGACCTTAAATATGTAGTTGTTGTTGTTAAGTGCCATCGAATCAGTTCCTACCCAGAGTGACCCTGAATAGGATTTCCAAGTAGCAGCTGGTGAGCTTGAACTGCTGACCTAGTAGTTCAAATGGTTTTGAAGTCTGGCACATTAACCCACAGTGCCACACCAGGACTCCGACCTGAAATATATCCCAACTGAAATATATTCCACCTGAATTTAGAGATCATCTGAAGAACAGATTTGATACATTAAACACTAAAGACTGAAGACCAGAAGACTTGTGGGTTGACATCAAGAACATTATACAGGAAAAAAGCAAAAAGTCATTAAGAAGACATGAAAGAAGGAAAAGGTCAAAATGGATGTCTGAAACTTGCTCGCCAGCATAGAAATGCTAAAGCAAATGGAAGACATTATGAGGTACAAGAGCTGAACAGAAAATTCCAAAGGTCAGCTTGAGAAGACAAAGTTAAATATTACAATGAAATGTGCTAACATCTTGAGTCATAAAACCAAAAAGAAAGAACACACTCAGCATTTCTCAAGCTGAAGAAACTGAAGAAAAAATTCAAGCCTCGATTTCATTATTGAGGGATTCTCTTGGCAAATTATTGAAGGATGCAGAACGTATTAAAAGAAGATGGAAGGCATACACAGAGTCAAGGTACCAAGAGGAAATGGTTGATGTGCAACCACTTCAAGAGGTAGCATATGATCAAGAGCTAATGATACTCAAGGAAGAAGTCCAAGGTGCATTGAAGGAATTGGTAAAGAACAAGGCTCCAGGAATTGATGGAATACAACTTGAAATCTTTCAAGAAAATGAGGCAGCACTGGAGGCACTCACTCATCTATGTCAAGAAAATTGGAAGAGAGCTATCTGGCCAACTGATTGGAAGACATCTGTATTTGTGCCCGTTTACAAAAAGAGGTGACCCAACAGAATGTGGAAATCATCAAACAATATTTTTGATATCCCATGCAAGTAAAGTTTTACTAAAGTAATACAGAAACGGCTGCAAGCATACATTGACAAAGAACTTCCAGAAGTTCAAGTCGGATTCAGAAGAGGACGTGGAATGAAGAATATCTTTACTTATGTCCGGTGGATCTTGGCTGAAAGCAGAGAAACCAGAAAGATGTTTTCCTGTGCCTTACTGACTACACAAAGGCTATTGATTGTGTGGATCATGACAAGCTATGGACAATATTGCCAAGTATGAGTTTTCTGGAACACTATTGTTCTCATGAGGAATCTGTACATGGACCAAGAGGCAGTTATTTGAACAGAACATGGGAACACTGAATGATTTAAAATTAGGAAAGGTGTGAGGCAGGGCTGTATTCTTTCACCATACTTATTCAACCTGTATGCTGAGCAAATAACCCGAGAAGCTGAGTTATATGAAGAAAAACATGGCATCAGGATTGGAGGAAATCTCATTAACAACCTAGAACATGCAGATGATACAACCTTGCTTGATGAAAGTGAAGAGGAGTTAAAATACTTACCGATAAGATCAAAGAGCACAGCATTTGGGTATGGTTTACATCTCAATGTAAAGAAAATAAAAATTCTCACCCTGGACCAATAAGCAACATTCTTATTAATGGAGAAAAGATTGAAGTTATCAAGGACTTCATTCTTCTTGGATCAACACTCCTGGAAGCAGCAGTCAAGAAATCAAATGACATATTGCATTAGGCAAATCTGCTGCACAAGACCTTTTTAAAGTGTTGAAGAGCAAAGATGTCAGCTTGAGGACTAAGGTGCACCTGACCCAAGTCATGGTATTTTCAATAACCTCATATGAGATTATGCAGATGATACAACCTTGATCGCTGAAAGTGAAGAGGACTTGAAACATTTACTTATGAAGATTAAAGAACACAGCCTTCGATATGGATTGCATCTCAATGTCAAGAAAACAAAAATCCTCACCACTGGACCAATAAACAACATTCTTATCAATGGAGAAAGGATTGAAGTTGTCAAGGACTTCATTCTTTTTGGATCAACTCTCCTCACTCGTGGAAGTAGCAGTCAAGAGATCAGACGACGTATTGCACTGGGCAAATCTGCTGCACAGGAACTTTTTAAAGTATTGAAGAGCAGAGATGTCAGCTTGAGGACTAGGGTGCGCCTGACCCAGGCCATTGTGTTTTCAATAGCCTCATATGGATGCGAGAGCTGGACAGTGAATAAGGGGGATCGTAGAAGAATTGATGTCTTTGAGTTGTGGTGTTGGAGGAGAATACTGAGGGTGCCATGGACTGCCAAAAGAACCGATTGTTAAGTGCCATTGAGTTGGTTCTGACTCATAGCGACCCTGTATAAAGTTTCTGAGGAGTGGCTGGTGAGTTTGAACTGCTGACATTGTGGTTCAAACTGACCTTGTAGTCTAGAGCACTATCCCGCACCACTGCTTAGCCAAGAGTAATTAAGGTTGCTGATGATATTAAGGTTACTAACAACTTCAATGTAAAGAAAATAAAAATCCTCACCATTGGACCAATAAATAACATCAAGATAAATGGATAAAAGAGTGAAGTTATCAAAGGCTTCATTTTGCTCAAATCAACTATCAATGCTCATGGAAGCAGCAGTCAAGAAATCAAATGATTTATTGTTTATATTAGGGAAATCTGCTACACAAGACCTCTTTAAAGTATTGAAGAGCAAAGATGTCAGACTAATGTGTGCCTGACCGAAGCCATGGTATTTTCAATATCCTCATATACATGTGAAAGTTAGACAATGAATAAGGAAGGTTGGTAAAGAATTGGTGCATTTGAGTTATGGTGTTGGAAGAGAATACTAAAAGTACCATGAACTGCCAAAAGAACAAATAAATCTGTGTTGAAAGAAGTATAGCCAGAATACTCCTTAGAAGTCAGGATAACCAGACTTCATCTCTCATGCTTTGGACATATTATGAGGAGGGACTAGTCAATCCCTGTAGATGGTCATCATTCTTGCTAAAGTGGAGGAGTTAGTGAAAAAGAGGAAGACCCTCAAAGAGATGGATTGGTACAGTGACAGCAGCAATGGGCTCAAGCACAGTAATGACTATGAGGTTGGCACATGACCAAGCAGTGTTTCATTCTGTTGTGCACTAAGGTATGTATGAGTCAGTACAATTGGACAGCACCTAACAACAACAACAACCAGCTGACTTTAGCCCCAAGGTAGCACAAATGGTTAAGCACTCCACTACTAACCAAAGGGCTGGTGATTTAAATCAATAGTTACCTTGAAGAAAGATCTGGTGATCTTTTTCTAACAAGTCACAGCCTTGAAAATCCTATGGAGTACAGTTCTACTCTTCAACACATGGGTTCTCCATGAGTAGTCAGACCTGACTCTGTGGCAGAAAGTTTGGTTTGGGCTTAACAACAAAAATCCCTCTGCCATCAAGTCAATTTCAACTCATCGTGTCCCTATAGTATGAGTAGAACTGCCCTAGAGAGTTTCCAAGACTGTAAATCTTCACAGGAGCAGACAACCCCATCTTTCTCCTTCAGAGCAACTGATGGACTTGAACTGCCTACCTTGCATCTAGTCATCCAATACTTTATTACACCACCAGGAAACTTTAAAATAAATACACCAACCTAGATTTTCTGTGGGTCTAGTATGATCACAAATTTTTCTTAAATGGGGAAGAAAGAAGCCGAAGGCTCAGAACTAGAGAAATGGTGTTTCATGGCATTATAAGAAAGACTCAATTAGTTATTATTGGCTTTGAAGATAACAGTGAGTCATGATTCAAGGAATGTAGGCAGCCTCTAGAAGTCTAAAAAGGCAGTAAAACAGATTCTTTTGTACAGCCTCCAGAAGAAACACAGTCCTGTTGACACCTTAATTTTAACCCAGTGGGACCCATTTCTGATTTATGGCCTCCAGATTTGCAATATAATAAATTTGTAGTACTTTAAATTTATTTAAATACTTAAATTTTATTTAAGTCATTAAATTTATGGTAACTTGTTATAGCAGCAATAGAAAACTGATACACCTGCAAAATTGTTAACAATGTAGATTCTTAGGCCACTCACCAGATTTGCTGTTCCAGAAATTTTGAGGGTGGGGCTCACCAGTCTGTCTTTAAACAAGCCCTCCAGGTGATATGATGCATGCTAATGTTTGAGAACTACTCACTAGACAAAGCAATCATAATCATTTCTTTGACGCAAACACCTTCAAACATAGATCCCCACCTAAACTCAACACTACTTACTAATGCTTTGATTAACCATGAAAATTCTACTAATTCTGTGTCCTGCCTTAACAGGCATAGAATAGGAAACCCAACCAAGTCACTGATGATTCAGATAACTTCCAGGATAAGGGACTCACTCATTCAGAACATCAGTGATGAAGGTGCCCTAGTCCCAAAACCAATGATGGAAGCCCCTCTTTAAAATTTAGTCCTGATATCAGCTGAAATCTTTTGTAGTGGGGAGAAATGGAATATTTGATTCTCATTCAACAACAGGAAGAAAAATATAGGCATGTAAGGGTCCAAGGAAGTTCAGGATTTATGATGATCCCTTCTAGGAAGGAAAGACAGACTTAATCTCATAGACAATGGAACGCTGGGGATTCTGAGAGACTGTGAAGCTGGTTCTGCCATCTTGAGTCAGTTCCCACTAACTCCAGCACTGTCATTAAGTAGTTGGTCAGTCTCAGTTTGAATATTTCAAAGGATGAGGACTTCACTAACTTGTGGCAAATGGTTCCATTTTGAGAGGGATCTGTTATACATAAGACTACCATAAATCCAAGTCAACTCAATAACAACCCATCATCCCTCTCATAGTTTTCTGGGAACCCCATGTTTGATTTTATTTTGGCCTACACTGCCTTCTCTGAAGTTGTAGGTATATCCTTATTACCAAGATAAAAAAAAAAAAAAAATGACTATGTTTCAGCCTTACTACACACATTCATGTGTTTTCTCAGCACTATTAGTGTAGAGGATTATGAGCTGGACTACTAACCACAAGGGAGATCTATGACACTTCTACTGATTTACAGCCTTGGAAACCCTATGCAGGGTCGCTATGAGTCAGAACCCACTTGGTGGTACATAACCACCATAACCACCATTAGCTTCTACTGATCAACCTCGAAATGAGGACAGGAGGTAGGCAAGTTATTGTGGTTAGGTGCTGTCAAGTTGGTTCCATTTCATGGTAACTCTGTACAACAGAACACAACACTGCCTGGTCCTGTGTTATCCTCACAGTCATTAGCATGTGAGCCCACTATGTCAATTCATCTCATTAAAGCTCTTCCTCTTTTTCACTGACCCTCCAGAAAATGATCCCTCCTCATAGCATGCCCAAAGCATGTGAGACAAAGTCTTGTCATCTTCACTTCTAAGGAGCATTCTGGCAATACTTATTCCGAGATTGATTTGTTTGTTCTTCTGGCAGTTCATGGTATGTTCAATATTCTTTGCTAATGGCATGATTCAAATACACCAATTATTTTGTCAGTCTTCCTCACTCATTGTACACATTTTAGATGAATATGAAGTGAATGAAAATACCAAGCCTTAGGTTAGGTACACCTTAATCCTTAAGCTGACATCTTCACTTTTTAATACTGTAAAGAGGTCTTCTGCAACAGGTTTTCTCAATAAAATATATCATTCGATTTTGTGATTGCCACTTCCATGGGCATTGATTGTGGATCCCAGGAAAATTAAATCCTTAACAACTTCAGTATTTTCTCCATTTATCATGGTGTTGCTTACTGGTCCAGTTATGGGGGTTTTGTTTTCTTTATGTTGAGGTGTAATTCATACTGAAGACTATAGTCTTTGATCTTCATCATGAGCCCTGTTAAAGGCAAAGAGCTTTTAAAAGCCTTTGATGAAAGGCATTAAGGCTTGAAAGGGCTGTTTCTGAAACACTATACCTCCCTTTTAAGAACTCTTAAGATCTGGAGGGTGATACTCTCTCACCCCACAAGAATTCAAGCATGACTGTTCTTAGAGTCTCCAACAAAGAACCCAATCCCATTTCCCCAGATGCTCATTTCTACCCAAATTACTTATTTGGATCTTTCTTTTCTATTCTTTAAGGAACAAACTAGGTTGTGCCGAACAAAATCTGAGTAAAAGACCATAAAATGGCTATAGACAAATTCATAAATAAAACTCAATAAATCTACTAAATAAACATAAATGCAAATTTTAAAACCCTTTTTTTATTATTATTAATCCAACATTTTTTAACCTATGTGCCAGGAACTGAACTAGGTATAAGAACATGATGATGAACTAGACAGACAAGCACAGTACCTGACCCCCTGGGGTTCAAAGACTCTATTAAAACATTAACTCCTCGATAGCCATATGATTCTGCAGCAATAAAGTTCAGATGCTCTGTCATTTATAAAATAATGTAGGAAAATTTGCCTGTTGAACATCAATACATTTGAATCCTTTACTCAGATGGAAAAATGGTGTTAAATATTAATTTTAGATAAGAAAGCTAAGAAACCCAAGACAAAATAGTCTCTGAATTTTCTGGATGCTACATGTTAGATATATAAAAGAATCTTATTTGTGTGAATTGACTTCTTTATGGAAACCTCTAGTTATCAATATTTATTCTACTCACAGAGTTTAAACTTGGAGGCCAAAAGTCACTGGACATGGGCAGTAATTTGTGAGCCCACATATTCTATGTGACTTCTGTCAAAAACTAGGAATTTACTTTCCACATTCCATATTTTTGCAAAAAAAAAAAATGTATGAACTAATGACTGCTGTTATAACATTAGTCTTCATCACTGCTCTGAAGTGCTAGATTCTCATGAAAGGATTTCAAAAAGTTTGTGGAAAACTCCATTATCTTTTCATTCCATTTTTTTCCATGAACTTTCTGAAGTTCCTTAGTATATGAATTCTCCTACATATCCATCACTGGGAGATCAGAAGATGGTTAAGACATATGCAGAAGTCTATGAAAACAGAAGAGTAGTGTTCTTTGATGTGAACTCAAAAGTCAGGTCAGAACTCAAAAAAGGAAATATATCTAAGCTACTTCCACAACCAGCTCAGTCAACATATTGTTGGTTGAACTGGTAAACATGAACCATTGCCCTTGCAGTTCAAACTGAACTTGCAGTCTAGTGCATTAGCCCACAGCATCACACCAGGACTCCTAATCAACACATAACCTTCTAAATTTGTATTTTCAGAGATTGCCCCAGTTCATGAATAATGAGACACTTAAGTGCACTATCTACACATGAACTAGAACTTCCTTTCACCAGGTTTACCTCTCAGAGAACACATCTTTAGAGCTCCAGGACTGTGTGCCATTCATGAATGTATCCTCTAGGTCTTTACTTCCCAAGACTGAATAATATCAACCCTTCAGCTTTGTCTTCATAAATGGTGTTGCTGCCTTTCTCTCACCCCTTTCCATTTCCTCACCTCCTGTGCTCATGCTTAGGTTTTAATTTTCTCCTTGTGTGATGCTGTATTAAAAGCACTGGACAGTTAACCACGTGGTCGGTGATTCAAATCTGCCAACTGCTTCTCAAAAACACTATATAGGGTCTCTATGAGTCAGAACCAACTTGATGGCACTTAGTAACAACAACAAACACCATAACCATAGCTTTACAGTAGCAATACCAGCCATGCCTGGGCTCATACACACACAAAGTATTCCATGAGTAAAATAGCACTTTCTGTTTAGGTGTCAGTACTTTTAAGTGATGAGCAGAAATTTTTGGATTTTTCCAGCCAAGATGCTGTTGTTGTTGTTGTTATGTGCCGTCAAGCAGGTTCTAATAGTAACCAGTCAAAATAATACATGCTAATTCTTGTTTTAAGGAGCTCTGGTAGCGTAGTGGTTACGAATCGGGCTGCGAACCATAAGGTCAGCGGTTCGAAACTACCAGCCGCTCTGCGGGAGAAAGATGAGGCTTTCTACTCCCGTAAAGATTTACACCCTCGGAAACCCTGTACAGGGTCGCTATGGGTCGGAACCGACTCGATGGCAAACAACAACAACAACAACAGGGTTTGAATTATTTTGTTAACATCACAATTGATAATGATTACAGCATATACAAGTATGTATGTGAAAATAATTCTTTTAAAAAAATTAAGAAATAGTTAATACAAAATTTAGGATGATGGTTGCTTATGCAGGAAAGGCAAAAGGACATGATATGATAAGTGGACACATAACTGTTAAGTAACAAGTTACAATCTACTTCTTGGTTGGATGTTATTGTTGTTTTTAGGTGCTGTCGAGTAGACTCCAACTCATAGAAACCCCATCTACAACAGAACGAAACAATGCCCAGTCCTGTACCACCCTCTCAGTTGTTGTTATGTTTCACTCCACTGCTGCACTTACTGTGTCAATGCATCTCATTGAGGGTCTTCCTCTTTTTTGCTGACCTAAGACTTTGGTGGTGATGGTGGTGTGTCATAGAGTTGGTTCCCACTCATAGCGACCCTGTATAGGGTTTCCAAGGCTGTAAATCTTTACGGAAGCAGAGAGCCTCATCTTTCTCCTGCTGAACCGCTGGTAGTTTCGAACTGCTGACTTTGAGGTTAGCAGCCCGACTCGTAAACACTATGCTACCAGAGCTCCTTGACCCCCTGCTTTACCAAACATGATATCCTTTTCCAGGGATGGGTCCCTCCTGACAACAAGTACATGAGATGAAGTCTCACCATCCTTGTTACTTAGAAAGATTCTGGCTGTACTTCTTTCAAGAAAGATTTATTTGTTCTCCTGGCAACACATGATAATTTCTACATTCTCTGCCAACACAATAATCTAAATGTATAAATTCATCTCCAGTCTTTCTTATCCAACTTTTTCACTTGCAAGTGAAAACATCATAGCTTGTGTCAAGTGCACATTAGTCCTCAAACTGACATCTTTACTTTTTAACACTTTAAAAAGGTCTTGCCCAATACAATAGGATTTCTTGACTTCTGCTTCTATGAGTATTGATTGTGGTCCCAGAAAAATGAAATCTTTGACAACTTCAATCTTTTCTCCCTTTATCATGATATTATTTATTAGTCCATTTGTGAGAATTTTTGTTTTCTTTACATTGAGTATTAATACACACTGAAGGCTGTATTTTGACCTTCATCAATAAGTACCTCAAGTCTTCTTCCCTTTCAGCAAGCAAAGATGTGTCATTTGCATATTGCAGATTTTTAATGAGGCTTCCTTGACTCTTAATGTTGCATTCTTCTTCATATTGTTTAGCTTATTTGCTCAGTTTACAAATTGAATCCTTTCCTGATTTTCAACAATTCAGTATCCCTTGTTCTGTTCTAATGACTGCCTCTGGGTCTTTGTACTAATTCTGCATGAAGAATTAAGTGGTCTAGAATTCCCATTCTTCACAATGTCAGGCACCACATAGAGCTGCCTGCACAATAAAGCCTCTGTCTACCTGTATACAAAGCCAACCTGTCTTTGACCACTTGGCCTGTAATGCTCATGCTTCATATGTATAAGAAATATTATCCCTCTTTCTCCTTAAACTGTACTTATGTCAAATGAACTCTTTTAGATGTATGATAACTTCAAAAGTAAAGATAAGTTTTCAAATTTCCAAACTATGGAGTCACCATCATATAAGGACTTGAGTTTCAGTTTCAAGTGACGCCTGAATGGGAAGACGTTATTTAAAAATTCAGAACAAGTCAACAGATCAACACATGGCATCTTTGCCAAATTAAAAGTTAGAAGCAAGATGATATATAACTTTCAATGAAGAAAGCATTTCTACCTGAAATGTTTAAGAAAAAAGAGGTGAGCATAGCTTGAAGAAAAACAAGGAAGTTGCAAACCACTACATAACATGGATGAACCTTGAGGACATTATGTTGAGTGAAATTAGTCAGTCACAAAAGGACAAATATTGCATAAGACCATTATTGTAAAGCTTTAAAAAGGATACCCATACTAAAAGAAAGAAAATAATAATTCTTTGTTGGTTACCAGGGGTAGGAGGAAGGATACAGTAGAGCACAGTATAGGAGATAGACACATCATAGTTTGGGTGTTGGGGAGGACAATACACAAGAAAGGGTAGGGGGATGGAATAACAAGGTAGATTGGGGAACACTTAAGCATGTTTTCATGGATTAAATGGGACAGAGGTAAATAGTGATGTCTGTTCAACCTTGGAACAACAGGGCTCTGTGATACAGGGATATAGGAATAGTCTGAATGGGTAACAGAAGGAAAATAATGTTAAGATGGTTGACAATCTTATGGATATTTGTTTTCCTTGCCTACTACTATAAAATAGACACTTGAGTTGGATAGAAAGGAATATTGGGAATAACAGATTAGAATACCTAAAAAGTGTTCTAGAAGTTGCCCCACTGAACTAAGCTTCTTGCTGAGTCTTTGTAGTGTATAGGACCTTAGGTGGAATCCTGGTCCCTTTCCAGAACCTTCTGAAGTCGGGCATTCCCACTTGAATGGCATGTAGACCAGTCTGGAGTGGTTAGAGGAACTGAAGATACTTCTTGAAAGAAAGACCAGCAGGAAAAATTAAAAAACAAAATGGCAGTCTGACTGGCTATTATAAGAACAAGCAAGTTATTCACTGGGCAGCCATCAAGGCAAGCAATCAAGTCTCGTCAGGACAAACTCCCCCCAAGACTGAAACTCAAAGGGAACACACAGCAAGCATGTAAGCTTACTGGTGACCACATTGTTCTACTAGTGAGTAGAAGAGGGGGAAAGGCAGCAATGAAGATATGGGTTGAGTTCAACCACATTCCATAGACTCCCACTGACCTTGAAAAGAGAGAGAGAAGAGGAAGGGCTGTTTGGCTCGAAGTGTGGTGGGACGGGTCTGGTGAATGGAGATGGGGATAAGATTCTTATGATTTAATAGTGAGTAATAGTAATCATGACTGATTGCAATTGTCACAACTGTAAACTTAAAGCTTTTGTAACATAAAGGGTGAAGTAGTTAATCTAACATTCCAAGAGCAGAGGACCCTAGGACCATCAAGGGAGAAGAGCAGGAGCAGAATGTGGGACCCTATCTAGAGAAGCAGTGACACCAGAGATAGAGGTAGAGATGATGACATGGAAAGATAGAGCAGCTGAGGACTCTAGACTCATAGAGAAAGGCTGTGTGCTGGTGGCCAGGGGGAAGACTTGCAGAATGTGCCCTTGGGTTGTTTAAATTATTATATATTCCTGAGCATTTTTGTATACATCAAAACAAAAAACAGAAGGAATAGAAGCAAATACTGTTGAATGATGATGCATGGAGGGGATTATAATCATTGCAATGAAATGAAATACGATAGGGTAAGTGCAAAACCAATGTTCTCCCATGTAAATTATCACTCAGTTCACAATAAAAACTTTAAAAAAGTGAGAAAGAAAGAGGTGAGCTGGGCCTTGAACAGAGAAATATGGGAGATTCATATTATAGTCAAGAATTTAAAGGATTAATCATAGAATCTTCATTCTATTTAAGGGTGAAAGAGACACACTTTGGCACTCTGCCTCAAGTTATTTCAATTTTCTAATGAAGCATACCATTTTTTGTTCTAAAGAATAATATAAAGGAATAGCATCTTTTAAAATGTATGTAGGTTCAGTTCCTCAAACTGATATTAATGAGAAATTTCAGATTCAAATTGCAAAGAGTCCTGTGAAGTATAATTTGAATATAACTCAATGTAAAGAAAACAAAAGCTTCACAAATGGACTAATAAATAATATTATGATACAGTGAGGAAAGATTGAAGTTGTCAAGGATTTCATTTTACTTCACTCATGACACTGCTCTGGTGAAATGAAGGCTGTCATTCCTTTTTATCTTTTCCCTCCTATGCTTCACTCAAAGGAATCTGACCTCCCAAGAGAACTATATAACCACACATTGTCAATTCCTAGACATTTACAATGAGTTCAGAATGAGAAGATATTAAGTATTGCCAGTAAAGATAAGTAATATTCTCCTTGGAAGAGGAAGTCAGAAAAGGATAATGCAAATTCTCAGCCAGCCTAGAAAGTTGCAATTTCTTCAAATCATAAAAATAACTTTGCTCAGTCGACTCCTATTGTAAAAAGCATCTTCATTTCTTTATGGGATCACACAAAAAATATACTGGCTTCCACCACCCATGTTCTGGAAAAAAAAATCTCCAGGATTTTTATAATTAAGTCAAGTGGAGGAGGCTCAAAATGATCCTAAAAGAAATTATACACCCAGACCCTAATCTCTACCATGTATGAACTGACTACCCAAATATTCCAAGCTAATCCATTCCATTCTCAGTGACTGGGTCAGTGATTCACACACATCCTCAGATCTGAAAGAAAAGGTCCCAATAGTGAGCTGGAGCTAGTAAAAGTGTAATCATTACCATTTATCATATAACAATTTTATTTTTTTAAAGTAATATTTCATGACTCTATTATGTTTTATTTATGTGTATGTGTTTAAAATATAGACCATTCTCTTTGTCCAACCTGTATTCTAATTAGCCAAGTTCACAGACAATGAAATTAAGCAAACCACAGCCAATCATCCCAGGCTGATTTCCTATTGTTCCTAAGTCTTTTTCCAGGACCATGTTGGTGTAACCACAATTGACCCAAACATATCTTGTGCTCAGAACCTGAGCCCCTTTTATAGTCCCTGCTTTCACTGCCCTTCATCACCACTAAAATTGTTTCTAATATTCAAGGCCCAGCTCAATGCTCACCTTATTCATAAAGCCTTCTTAGATATTCCAGTCTGAAATCTCTACTTCATGTGCTTTCTTCTTAGATGAACCATAATCTATACTCATAATCAATACTCATAAAAGCAGCAGTCAAGAAAATGAACGATGTATTGCATTAAACAAATCTGCTGCTCAAGACCTTTTTAAAGTGTCGAACAGCAAAGATATCAGCTTGGGGACTAAGGTGTATTTTCAATAACCTCATATACATGCAAAAGCTGGACAGTGAATAAGGAAGACTGTAAAAATATTGATGTATTTGAGCTATGGTGTTGGAGGAGAATATTGTTCAATAGCCTCATATGGATGCGAAAGCTGGACAGTGAATAAAGAGGATCGTAGAAGAATTGATGCCTTTGAGTTGTGGTGTTGGAGGAGAATACTGA
>NW_006408811.1:457703-462961 GCF_000296735.1 Chrysochloris asiatica | reverse complement strand
GTGGAGGGTCAGAGAAAAAGAGGAAGACCCCCAGTGAGATGGATTGGCAAAGTGGCAACATCAACGGGCTCAAGCATAGCAACAATTGTGAGGGTGGCCCAGTACCGGGCAGTGTTTTATTCTGTTGTGCATAGGGTCATTATGAGTAAGTACCGACTCGATGGCACCTAATAACAACAACAAAGGATGTACAAACAGTGTGTCCTACTGCTAACCTAAAGGTTGACAGAGTGAACTCTTCAGAAGTAACATGGAAGGAAGTCTTGGTGATTTACTTTTGTTACTTTTACTGCCAAAAAAATCCCCATGGAGCAATTCTACTCTGCCTCAACTTATTTTAATTTTCTAATGAAGCTCACCATTTCAAGTAACCCATGAATCACATGAATTGGGAGTGACTTAATGACAACTAATTAATTTGCTGAAGGAGGTTGTCGGTTTAGTTGTTTGTTTTGAATTTTAAAATAATATCTATATATACTGGTTCTCCACTAGTCTGAAAGCTTTAACAGCAGAAGGGGTAGTAGGCATGCACCTCTTTTCTTTGTACATATTGGGTTGCTCAATAAAAATCTATTGAAAATGTTTGAGAAGCTAAGATATCCAAGCAAAAACTTCAAGATATGTTTAAAAATCTAAAACTGTTCCTGTCTAGAGGAACAAACAGCTGATCCACGTACTGACTACTATGTTCCTAAAGTTGGTCCAGTTTTTGCCAACTCATGGAATTTAGTTCATATCAATCTTATACATAGTAGCAGTCTCCCAGTTAAACTCTCACATTTCACAAAAAGTGATATCAAGACCCAGAATCTAGCCCATGGTATCCCTGAAGTGTTCTAGGTTTGTCGATCCTTCATATGATTATCCTTAAGGACTCTAGGAAATTCTAAAGTTTGGGATTACACAGGGTCACTTTATCCTAATGTGAACCCAAAGGATGGATAGGAAGTAGACATATTCTTTCAATTTTCCAGTATTCTCAGAGCCCAAGATCAGAACAGCTCTAATTTGTAGACATTTAAGAAGTTGTCCAAACTCAGACATGCATTTTATTGAATGGTTTCTATATTTGCTGTTTCAAATGTCATTGAATGTCTCAAGTGTCAAATAAATGAATAATATATATATCTTTGTTGTCTTAATCAGAAGAAGGCTTCCTCTAAAGACTTTTCTTTGGGTTCAAGACTCAAGTTCTCCAACATTCATCCAGGAGATATACCTCTATTTCTGTACATTGCCAATTCTCCTTTCTTGAGAATATTATTCCTTGTTCATTTTTCCTCCTGTTTTTATATGATAAAATATTTTCTTCTGTCAATAAAATATTGGTTCCAGGAGGTAGTAGCTTTTGATTTGTTTTTAGTAGCATTACCTGGCAAAATTAGAAGTTAGAAAATCCTACCTTTGTCCTGAAGATTATTTGAAAATATTACTTATCTATAAAATTCAAAGTAAAAAAAATCACTGGCTAGAGAAGATGGTCCATCACTCATTTGTCAGTTTGTTATACTTTGGTGGCTTACATGTTTCTGTGATGCTGGAAAAGATGCCACCAGTATTTTAAATAAATAGTACCCCCAGCAGGGACTCCCATAATTGTCAGGTTTTAACAGACTAAGACAGACTAGGAAAAAAGAGAGGTAGGTTACTTCTGACTGGTTTGTCACTGAAAACCTTATGAATAGCACCAGAACAGTGTCAGACATAGTGCCAGAAGTTGGAAGGCACTCAACATACACCTGAGGAAGAGCAGCCTCCTTAAAGTATATATAGTTTACCATAATGCCATTCATGACTAGAGTAAAGATTTTGGAACCTTCACTTGCTGATGGAGCATAACTCAAAATGAGGAGAAACAGCTGTAAACATACATTAATAATCAGAACATGGAATGTACAAAGTATGGATCTAGGAAAATTGAAATTTGTCAAAAATGAAATGGAATGAATAAAGATCAATATTCTAGGCATTGGTGAGCTGAAGTGGACTAATATTGGCCATTCTGAATCAGACAATCATAGTTTACTATGCCAAGAACAAAAATTCAGGAGAAATAGAATTGCATTCATCAGCAAAAAGAACATTTAAGGAACTTCCATGACGTACAATGCTGTCTGTAATAGGGATAATATCAGACAGGGAAGATCAGTTAATACAGCTATTATTCAACTTTATGCACCAACCACTAAAGCTAATGATGATAAAATTGAAGAATTCTATCAACTTCTTCAGCCTGAAAATGGTTAAACATGTAATCAAGATGCTTGAATTTTACTGGTGATTGGAATGGGAAGGTTGGAAACAAAAAAGAAGGAAAAGTAATTGAAAAATATGGCCTTGGTGATAGAAATGATGCTGGAGATCACATGACAGAATTTTGCAAGATCAGTGACTTATTCATTACAAATACCTTTTTAAAATAACATAAAAGGCAACTATGTACGTGGGCCTTACCAGATGGCAAGCACAGGAATCAAATTGACTATATCTGTGTGAAAAGATGGTGGAAAAGTTCAATATCATATTGCCAAAAAAAAGGCAAGGGCTAATATGCAACTTCAGGCTGAAGCTGAAGAAAATTAAAACAGATCCACAAGACCCCAAACATGATCTTGAATATATTCCACCTGAATTTAGACACCATCTCAAGAACAGATTTGATACATTAGACACTAATAAAAGAAGACAAGAAGAGCTGTAGAATTACATCAAGAAAATCATGCAGGAAGAAAGCAAAAGACAGGAAAGAAAGATAAGACCAAAATGAATGTAAGAAGACACTCTGAAGCTTGCTTTGAGCACAGAAAAGTTAAAATTAATGGAGTAAATGGGTAGGTAAAAAAGCTGAACAGAAAATTCCAAAAAGCAGCTCAAGAAGACAATGTCCAGTATTACAATGAAATGTGCAAAGACATTAAGTTAGAAAACCAAACAGGAAGAACACATTGAACATTTCTCAAGCTGAAAGAACTGAAAAATTCATACCTCCATTTGCAATATTAAAGGGTTCTATGGGCAAAATATTGAACGATGCAGAGAACACCAAAAGGCAATGGAAAGAATGCACAGAATCACTGTACCAAAATGAATTGGACAATGACCAACCATTTCAAGAAGTAGCATATGATCAAGAACTGATGGTATTGAAAGAAGAAGTCCAAGGTGCACAAAAGGCATTGGCAAAAACCAATGGTTCAAGAACTGACGGAATATTAATTGAAATCTTTCAACAAACTGATGCAGCACTGGAGGCACTATGCCAAGAAATTTGAACAAGTGAGATCCTTATTTGGGCCGATTCCAAAGAGAGGTAACCCAACAGGATGCAGAAATCGTCCAACAATATCATTAAGATTACATGCAAGTAAATTTTGTTGAAGATAATTATAAAAACTATTACAATAGCATATCAACAGGGATCTGCCAGAAATTCAAGCTGGATTCAGAAGACGACATAGAACTAAAGATAGCATTACGGTTGTCAGATAGATGTTTACTAAAAGCAGAAAATACCAAAAAGATGTTTACTTCATTGACTATGCAAAGGTATTCGACTGTGTGGATCATGACAAACTATGGATAATATTGGGACGAATAGGTATTGCAGATTACTTAATTGTTCTCATAAGGAATCTGTACACAGGCCAAAAGACAGTCATTAGATCAGAACAAGGAAAGAGTAAATAGTTTAAAATCAGAAAAAGTGTGTGCCAGAGTTGTATACTTTCACCATATTTATTCAGTCTGCTTACTGAGCCAATAATCAGAGAAACTGGATTATTGAAGAGCTTGGCATCAGGATTGGAAGAAGATTAATCAATAACCTACAATATACAGATGATACAACCTTGCTTGCTGAAAGCAAAGAGGGCTTAAAATACTTACTGATGAAGAACAAAGACTACAAACTTCAGTATGGATTGTACCTCAATGTAAAGAAAATAAAAATCCTCACAAATGAACATATAAATAACATCATGATGAATGGAGAAAGGATTAAAGTCGTCAAAAACTTCATTTTACTTGGATCCACAATCAACACTCAAGAAACAGCAGTCAAGAGAACAAACAAGATGGCAGATCTGGTGGAAGTGCAGTAAGGAGCTGTGACAACAACAACACAAAATACCTGACCAAGCAGGCTCAGGGGCTGGTCCCAGAACTCTGAACCACATATAAAGTAATATTTAGAAGGTTGGAAGGCTCACCGCTGGGGGAATTTGTGGCACAAGAAAGAAATCTATTGCTTTCTAGTCCAGGAGCCGCCATCTTGGGTGAGACCACGCTGGGGAAGGATCAGAGTGGCCACAGATGCCTAGCAGAACCGCTGAGATAAAAGTGTAGACATTCTTTTCTTTTGGTATCTGTTCATTGGTCCCTTGCTATCAGTGCACCTCCAGTCTGGTGACTATAGGGGTGCCTGAACTAGTGGGCACCCAAGTCCCACCCTTGGAGGGTTCTACTACGCATGCACACAGATCGCCTCAAAATTTAAAGAGACAGCTTCCAATTAAAATCAAATGGCCACAGCCGACTCTGAACTGTTTCCAACTAGAAAAAAGGACTGAACGGGGATTGTGGAGCAGGACAAACAGACAAAAGAGGAAATAAGCCAAAAATTAAATCCTAAGTTACGTCAAAATGACCAACAGTGGTATCTTGAAACTTCTCAGGAAGAAGAGTGAAAAGGGAAGCCCATTTCCTGATCACATCTACATGGAGGCATTCAGAAAGCATAAAAATACCAAAATACATACCCATCTAAGTATTAAGTCCACAGATAACCCCTTAAGAAGCCCAAAAAACAGAAGCAGATGACCATATCTGCACATGTCCAGAAACGAGATAAAGTGACTGAGGTAAATGAGCTGGAAGTAGACCTACACTCCACACTAGAAGATGGGCAGCCTTTGGAAATGCCTGAGAAGGAATTCCTAAAAATGATTATAAAAGGTATCAAAACACTATACAGTGCAGTTGAGAAAACTAAGGAAGAAGTCAGGAAAGTGAGACAGGAACAATCAAATAAGATAGATAGAACATTGGAAACAATTCAAAACCTGCAGAAAGAGGTCCAAACAATTAATAATAGAATATCAGAAATGGACAATACACTGAAAGGGCAAAGGAGTAGAATTGAAGAGATAGAAGCTAGAACTAGTGAGCTCATTGTCCGGAGGGAACAGTTGCTGGAGAAGGATGTCATGCTGGGTAAGGTGGAGGGTCAGAGTAAAAGAGGAAGACCCCTAATGAGA
>NW_006408811.1:451128-457603 GCF_000296735.1 Chrysochloris asiatica | reverse complement strand
TTTCTGGATTCTCCTGCAAATTCCCCAGCTATAAACTCTCCGAACCTCCAAACATACCTTTATATTTGTTACAGAGTTCCAACACCAACTCATGAGTCCTCCTGACCCGGTATTCCGTGTTGTTGTTGACCGAGCTCCTCACTACACATCCACCCGATCTGCCATCTTCAAGGAAGTCCTGGTAGTGTAATGGTTAAAACAAACAAACAAACAAACAAAACTGGTTGCGAACCTCGAGGTCAGCAGCTCAAATCCTCCAGGACCTCCACATGAGAGAGATGAAGCTTTCCGCAACTTGCAGTTAAACAGCCTTGTGGCTCAGTATTCCTTGTTGTTGTTGGAGCTCCACACTACATGTCTCGCTGCTGCTCGAAGTTCTCGCTGCTGCTCTGACTATAGAAACCCTATATTGGGTTTCCAAGGAGCCACTGGTGTATTTGAAATACCAGTGTTTCTGCCAGCAGTCCAGTGCTATCCTACAGCACCACACCAGGACTCCATCATTTTGTCCATTGTTGTTGTTAAATACCATTGAATCAGTGTCAACTCATAGTGATCCTGTAAAGGTCAGTCAGTATCAGCCTCCAACCTTGTGGTTCAAATCGACCTTGTGGTTTAGTGCTTTATCCTGCAGCACCACACCAACACTTCATTGTTGTTGTTAAGTGCCTTCGAGTTGATTCCAACCCATAACAACCCTGTATAGTGTTCCCAAGAAGCAGCTGGTGAGCTTGAATTGGTGACCTTGTGGTTCAAACTGAATTTGCAGTTCAGCACATTACCCCACAACGCCACACCAGGACTCTAAGACTCCATAGAATTCCTCAATATGGCAACCCAAAGCTTGAGGGTTTTTTTTCTGTTTCAGTTTTGCAGCTTGATAAATGCTGCGCATGCTCTTCCCTTTTGGTTTTCTAACTCTATGTGTTTACACATTTCATTGTAATACTTCGTCTTCAAAAGTTACCTATTGAAATTTTCTGTTCAACTTTTTGCTTCATCTTTTCTTTCAAGAGCAAGGTTCAGAGTCTCTTCTAACATCCATTTTGGTCTTTCCTTTCTTTCCCGTTTTTTTAATGACCTTTTTTGTTCTTCCTATATCATGTTCTTGATATCATCCTGTAATTCTTTTGGTCTTTGTTCATTAATATCTAATGTATCAAATCTGTTATTGAGATGCTCTCTAAATTCACATGGGATATATTCACTGTCATATTTTAGCTCTTATGAACTTGTTTTCATTTTTTTCATCTATAACCTGAACTTGCACCACACTCTTCCTCTGGCATTGTTCTGTCTGATGATATGGAACTTTTCCACCATCTCTTCCCCCAGATGAGTCAATGCAATTCCTGTGTGTTTCATCTGGTGAGGTCCATATGTATATTCACCTATTTTGTTGTTTAAAAGGAATTTTCAATAAATAAGTCATTGGTCTTGCAAAATTCTATCCTGCAATCTCTAGCATCATTTCTTTCACCAAAGCCATATTTTCCAATGACTAATCCTTCCTTAGAAATGTAAAGAAAACAAAAATCCTCACCACTGGGCCAATAAAAAACAACTTATCAACCAAGAAAAGATTGAAGTTGTCAAGGACTTCATTCTTCTTGGATCAACTATCAACACTCACGGAAGCAGCAGTCAAGAAATCAAATGGTGTGTTGCATTAGGCAAATCTTCTGCACAAGACCTCTTTAAAGTGTTGAAGAACAAACACATCAGCTTGAGGACTAAGGTACACCTTACCCAAGTCATGGTATTTTCAATAACCTCATATGCACGTGAAAGCTGCACAGTGAATAAGGAATACCGTAGAAGAATTGATGCTTTTGAGTTATGGTGTTGGAGGAGAATATTGAAAGTGCCATGGACTGCCAGAAGAACCAATAGATCCGTTCTGGAAGAAGTGCAATCAGCATGCTCCTTAGAGGCCAAGATGGCCAAACTTCATCTCTCATACTTTGGACATACTGTCAGGAGGGACCAGTCACTGGAGAAGGATATCATGTTTGGTAAGGTGGAGGGTCAGAGAAAAAGAGGAAGAACCCTAATGAAATGGATTGGCCATTGGCAGCATCGATGGACTCAAGCATGGCAAGAATAGTGAGGTTGGCCCAGGATCGGGCAGTGTTTCATTCTGCTGTGCATAAGGTAGCTATGAGTTGGTACTGACTCGATGGCACATAACAACAACAACAACAGCAACAACAATCCTTCCTCTTTGTTTCCAACCTTTGCATGCCAATCACCAGTAATTATTAATGCACCTTGATTGCATATTTGATTAATTTGAGACTGAAGAAGTTGATAGAATTCTTCAATTTCATCATCACTGGCTTTAATTGTTGATGTGCAAATTTTAACAATAGTGGTATTAATTAATATTCTTTGTTGCTGTTGTTAAGTGCCCTCCAGTCAGTCCTGTCTCATGGTGATCCTATATAGAGATCTAAGGAGTGGTTTGTGGGTTTGAATTGCTTACCTTTCATTTACCAGTCCAGTGCTTATCCTACAGCACTACATCAGGACCTGGTCTCCCTTGTGGGTATATGGATATCATCCTATAACAGACAGCAATGTACTTCAAGGTAGATCTTGAAAAATTCTCTTTGAAGATGAATGTGATAACCATTCCTCTTGGATTTTTCATTGCCAGCATAGTAAATAAATATGATTGCCCAATTCAAAATGGCCAATATAAGACCATTTCAGCTCACCAATACTTAGGATATTGATCTTTATGCATCCATTTCATTTTTGACAGATTCTAATTTTCCTGGATTCATACTTTATACATTCCATATTCTAATTTTTATATTGGATGTTTGCAACTGTTTATCCTCATTTTGAGTTGTGAACCAACAGCAAATTAAGGTCCTGAAAGTTTTACTACATCTACATCATTAAAATCAATTCCACTTTGAGGAGGCAGTTCTTCCCCAGTCATATTTTGAGTGTGTTCCAATCTAAGGTGCTCATTTTGCACTACATCAGACAATGTTTGACTGCTACTCATAAGGTTTTCAGTGGCTAACCATTCAGAAGTGGTCTGTGTCTCCTTCCTAGTCTTAGTCTGTAAGATCTGCTGAAACTTTTCCACCATAGGTGACCATACTGGTATTTAAAATACCAGTAGCATAGTTTCCTGCATCACAGCAACACACAAGCCACAATAATACAATGAGCTGACAGATGAGTGATTGTCAATTACTTATATGAAAGTCCAAGTTGAACCTGAAGAAAAGTAAAACAAGTCCATGAGAGACAATATATGATCTTTAGTATATCCCACCAGATTTTATAGACTATCTCAAGAACAGAATTGACACAAACAGCACTAATGACTGAAGACCAGATGAGCTGTATGATGATATCAAGGGCATCATACATAAAGTAAATGAATGGTCATTAAAAGACAGGAAAGAAAAGACCAATCTGCTTGTCAAAAGAGACTCTGAAACTTGCACTAAAGCGAATGTAAGAAATTATGGGTAAAAGAGTTGAACATAAGATTTCAAAGGGTAGCTCAGGATGACAAAGTAAAGTCTTGTAATGTGCAAAGACCTGGAGTTAGAAAACAAAAGGGAAAGAACACACTTAGCTTTCTTAAGCTAAAATAACTAAAGCAAAACACATTCAAGCCTCAAGTCGAAATATTGAGGTTTCTATGAGCAAAATACTGAAAGATACAGGGAGTATCAAATGATGATGGGATAAATACACAGTGTTGGTTGACATTTAACTATTTCAGAAGCATTTAATTGAGAATCAATCATGTTGAAGAAAGAAGTCCAAGCAACACTGAAAGCATTGGTTAAAAAAACAAGGCTCCTGAACTTGACACAATACCAATTAAGATGTTTCAAAAAGTGCTGGAAGTACTCATCTATGCCAAGAAATTTGGAAGATCTGGCTAACAAACTGGAAGAAATCCATATTTGTGTCCTTTCCAAAGAAAGTTGACCCAACAGACTGTGGAAATTAAATAACAATATCATTAATATCACAGGCAAGTAAAATTTTCCTGAAGATAATTAAAAAACATCTGCAGAATTACATTGACAAGGAGGTGCCAGAAATTCAGATTCAGAAGAGGATGTGGAACTATCTATATAATTAATCTTGGCTGGAAGCATAGAATATCAGAAAGATGTTTACTTGTGCTTTATTGATTATACAATGGCATTCAATTTTGTGTATCATAACAATGGAAAACATTGCAGAGAATGGGAATTCCAGAATACTTCATTGTGCTCATAAGGAACATATACATAGACTAAAAGGCAGTAATTCAAACAGAACAAAGAGATACTGAATTACTTAAAATCAGGAAAGGTGTATGCCAAGCACTCTATCCTTTCACAATACGAATTCAATCTATATGCTGAACATAAGAAGCTAACTCTGTTAAAAAGAACATAGCATCAGAATTTGGGTAAGATTCATCAATGACCTATAATATGCAGGGGACACAACCTTGCTTGCTGAAACTGAAGAGGGCTTCAAGCTCTTACTGTTGAAGATCAAAGACTACAACCTTCAATAGGTTATACCTGAAATAAAGCAAAAAAAAAATCTTCACAATTGACCAATAAACACCATGATAAACTGAGAACAGATTGAAATTGTTAAGAACTTCATTTTACTTGGATCCACAACCAACACTCATGGAAATCAAAAGATGTATTGCATTGGGGAAATCTAATGCCAATGACGTATAATCAAGCTCTTCAAAATCAAACACAAGGAGAGAATCCTGAAAGTGGCTAGGGAAAACGAGAAGTGTTATTTACAAAAGCAAACAAATAAGATTGAGCTCTGATCTCTCGTCATAGAGCATGCAGGAAGAAGGCAAGGGGGAGAAAGAAAAAAATGCCAACCAAGAATCATCTACCCAGCAAAGCTGTCAATCAAATATGTTGGTGTAGTCAAAATTTTCCAGGGGAGCAGGATAAGCTAATGGACTCTGTCAAAGTCAACCCACAACTGCAAAGCATCCTCAAGTTTGTTTTTGGACTGAGAACTAACAAGAACACACAACAACCAGAGATTGACAGATGTGGCAGCACCACCCGGGACTCAATCAACAGATGGAAGAGTCCAGAGCTGATAGGGCACAACTCAAAATGAAGAGAAACAGCTGTAAACGTCCACTGGAAATCAGATCATGGAATGTACAAAGTATGAATCTGGAAAAATTGGAAGTTGTCAAAAACGAAATGGAATGCATAAACATCAATATTTTAGGTGTTAGTGAGATGAAATGGACTGGTATTAGCCATTTTGAATCTGACGATGACATGGTTTACTATGACAGGAATGACAAATTGAAGAGGAATTGTGTTGCATCCATCGTTAAAAAGAACATATCCAAATCAGTCATGAGGTATAATGCTGTCTGTGATAGGATAATATCCATGCGCCTACACAGAAGCCCAGTTAATACCACTATTATTCAAATTTACACAACCACTAAAGCTAGTGAGGATGAAACAGAAGAATTCTACCAACTTCCTCAATATGAAATCGATCAAACATGCAAACAAGATGCATTGATCATTACTAATGATTGGAATGCAAAGGTTGGGAGAAAAAAGGAAGACTCCGTAGTTGGAAAATATGGTCTTGGTGATAGAAATGATGCTGAAGAACGCATGATAGAATTCTGCAAAACCAATGAATTCATTTCAAATACCTTCTTTAGACAGCATAAAAGACGACTATACACATGGACCTCACCAGATGGAATACATAGAAATCCAATTGACTACATCTGCTGAAAGAGACGATGGAAATGGTCCATATCATCCGTGAAAACAAGGCCAGAGGCAGACTGTGCAACAGACCTTCAATTATTCATCTACAAATTCAAACTGAAGATGAAGAAAATGAAAATAACTCCACGAGAGCCAAAATATGACCTTGAATATATCCCACCGGAATTTAGAGATCATCTGAAGAACAGATTTGAGACATTAAACACTAAAGACTGAAGACCAGAAGATGACATCAAGAACATCATACATGAAGACAGCAAAAAGTCATTGAGAAGACAAGAAAGAAGGAAAAGGTCAAAATGGATGTCAGAAGAAACATTGAAACTTGCTCTCCAGCATAGCGATGCTAAAGCAAATGGAAGAAATGAGGAGGTCCAAGAGCTGAACAGAAATTTTCAAAGATCAGCTCGAGAAGATAAAGCCAAATATTACAAGAAAATGTGCAAAGATCTGGAATCAGAAAACCAAAAAGGAATAACAAACTCAGCATTTCTCAAACTAGGGGAACTGAAGAAAATATTCAAGCCTCAACTTTCATTACTGAAAGATTCTCTGGGCAAATGATTGAATGATGCCAAAAGCATCAAGAGAAGATAGAAGGAATACACAGAGTCACTGTACCAAAAGGAAATGGTTAATGTTCAACCATTTCAAGAGGTAGCATATGATCAAGAGCCAATGATACTGAAGGAGGA
>NW_006408811.1:444218-451028 GCF_000296735.1 Chrysochloris asiatica | reverse complement strand
TGATGGACTCAAGTGTGGCAGCGGTAGTGAGGTTGGCCCAGGATCGGACATTGTTTCATTCTGCTGTGCATGGGGTCGCTATGAGTCAGTTCCAACTCAATGGCACCTGACAACAGCAACAAAGCTCATTTTGACTGTTTAGTTACTTCTTTCAGCCCCAGTTAACATTCAACTAACCAGAACATGTCATCCTTGGTGCTCCAAAATTTCCTTGGCATATGTTAATTGCAATTGTGGTGCACTGTTCCTGAAACATCTCTCTTATTATAACACACATCACCTTTCCCAAAGGAGACTCCAATCAAGACATAGGGGGAAATAATTAAAGGGTAATTCAAACAAGAAATATAGGACAGATCATAATCATAAATAGCTTAAGATAATAAAAGAAATCAGAACATTTAAAGAGGGCAAAAAGGGGAAATGATAGGAGCTTCTTGTCTTCTGAAGCATTAAGAAGTTTCTCCTTGCCAACCTCCAACTCACACCCTACAATCTATAGCTAGTGACGTTTTTCACTAGCATTTAACATATCAAGTCTTGGATGCATAATAGCAGGTTTCACATTAATACAGTGACAGCCTGTAAACTGGTCTTGGGTAGATGGTATCCTGGTTTGTGGTACTGGTCAACTTCTATATATTAAATGGTCCCACTGTAGCCATTTTCAAACTACCAATCCATTATGACCAATTTCAAACTACCAATAACAAAACTCCTCAACATATAAGTCAATTTTCATAAACCAATGTAAGCTGACTCCTGAATACCATTGAATGAGTGGAATTTGAGAAGTGACTGCTCTAATCTTAGAGTCCCATCATTTGATAAGGAGAAAGGTTTGGCTGTAGGATAAGCACTGGACCACAAGGTCAGTTTGAACCACAAGGTCAGTAGTTCAAATCCACCAGCCAGTCTTCAGAAACCCTATACAGGGTCACTATGTGTTGGAACAAACTCCACAGCACTTAACAACAACAAGAAGTAAATAGGGAGTCCCTGGGTGGTACAAAGAGTTATCATGCTCAACTAATAACTGAAACAGTGAAGGTTCAAGTCTACCCAGAGGCACCTTGAAAGAGAGGTCTGAAAAAGTGGCCTTTAGAAATCCCAATGGAGCACAGTTCCATTCTGACACACATAGGATCTCCATGAGTCAGATTTGACTTGATAGCAATCATTTTTGAGTCAGCTAGAAGCAAGCTACTATATGAGTAAAGTTGCATTTATCTATTATTGTCAAGATTCTTAAAGTGAACTTAATGAAATTGGGACTAGAATCATACACTGACAATTCCAGAAGGAAGCCAGAATTGCGTGGACATTATCCACACATTAGTGGGCAATGAAGAACTGATTATAGACAAGCTACAGATACAAAGGGGTGCTGGAAGAGGGCAAAGAGTGAGGTTCAGGTAAGATAACATAGACATTCCCCCCAAGTGAGTCAAATACAAAATAAGCCCATCTCACAACTTTACCATCAACTGATAAGTGTTTGCAAAATTGAATTCTCTGAGAAGTTCCCAGGAAAACAGCCATGAAGATATGGTTTTCTGTCCTGTGGTCTGTCCCTCTGAGGAACATGATAGCAGGAATGTGAACTCCAGCTGATAGTTCCTTTCCACACATATGGAACTGCTTTTGGATGGGAAAAGATTTTTTTAAAGACTGGGGAAAAAATCCCTGAAGAGCAACTTGGCTCTTGGTTAATGGCTCTGATGGACAGTTTGAGGGGAATGAGAAGTGTGACAAAATGGGATTTTGAAAAGCTCAGTTGCTGTCTTTGGAATAGGACTTTGTTACTCAGTAGCCAGAGAGCAGCTTCCTGGGCCCCCTCTTCTTCTAGACACAGAGATCTCATGTTCCGCCCAGGTTCTTTACAGAGAAGGCTAGACTCTCCCCGGTTTTCCCCCAAGTGGCAGCCTCTCACACATAAACACATATTTTATATTTAAAAGAGTTTTACTGAGTAATGACAGGAATATGAGAATTACTAAAAACAGACACCATGAAAGTTGTAGAGTTCTAGAAAATAGTTTTAAAATATAAGATGGAAACAGACATCTCAGACAGTTTCATAATTGTAACTCCTGGAAGCCCTATACAGGGTTGCTATAAGTTGGAACCGACTTGACAGCACTTAAAACAATAAAAAAAAAACATTGTTGTTAGGTGCCATCAAAGTCGGTTCTGATCATAATGACCCATAAAAGATTGGATTTCTTAGGCTATAAATCTTTAAAGGAGCAGAAACCTCATCTTTCTCTCATAGAATGGCTGGTGAATTCAAACTACTGACCTTGTGGTTACCAGGACAACATGTAACCGCTATACCACCAGTGTTCCTATTGTATGCTGAAAAGATGATTTAGTCATTTTTTTTAAATTTAGTCATTTTTAATGTAAATATTTTATATATAACACCTTAAGTCCAGTGAGTTATCAGACCTTGTCTGTATCAGGTCACTTGCTCCTTCTCCTCACCCTTGCCCAACCCCAGGGTTCATAAGGTGCATTCACACCATTCATTCTCCATTCATTTCCCTCTTTTTCTTAGTCTTTCCTATACTGCCACACTCAGAAATTGCTTTCCAAAATAAATAGAATTTTATCATGGAAACCTGCTTTATATAAACATTATTAATAGATAGAAGTTTCTTGTTGGTTAACATACTTGTCTGCAAACTAAAAGGTTGGGGTTCCAGTCCAACCAGAAGCATTTAAAAAGAAATATCCTGATGGATTATTTCTGGAAAATCAACCATTTAAAATGCTAATGGAGCACATCTATACCCTGATATACATAGGGTTGCCATGAGTCAGAATGAACCTGACAGCAACTGGGTTAATAGACAATATGTTCTATTAATTAATAACAATCACCACAAGATTGTCAGTTTGTCGTAGTGTGGTCGATTGCAAGTTGTTGTGATGCTGGACCATACAACGAGTATTTTAAATGCCAACAAGATCATTCATGGTGCACAGGTTTCAGCTGAGCTTCCAGACTAAAACAGACTAGGAAGAAGGAAAGGTTGGCTTCTTCTGATTATTTAGTCACTGAAAATGTCATGACTATTGGTGGAATACCACCAGATAGCACCAGAATATTTAATATTGAAACATTATGAATAGGACCAGAGTATTGTTGAATACAGTGCAAGAAGATGAGCTCCTCAGGTTGGAAGGCACTGAAAATATGACTAGGGAAGAGCTGCCTCCTCAAATTAGAGTTGACCATGATGATGCAAATGGAGTAAAGTTTCAAGGACTTCATTTTATGATGGGACACAACTCAAAGTGAGGAGAAACAGCCATAAACATCCATTAATAATCAAAACATGGACGTTATAAAGTATAAATATAGGAAAATTGGAAGTTGTCAAAAATGAAATGGAAATCTCATGCCCTATACAAAAACAAGCTCAACATGGATTAAAGACCTAAATGTGAATACCAAAATTGTGAAGGTCATCAATGAAAAAATAGGGACAAATGTGAGGGATCTAATTCAGAGAATACACAGACTACAAAACATTTTGAAAACTACACAAACAAAAGTAGACAAAATAGCTGATTGGGATATACTAAAAATTAAAAACTTATGTGGCATCAAAAGACTCCACCAAAGAGTAAAAAGAGAATGAGAAAAAATCTTTTGCAATGACACATCAGATAAGAGACTCATTTCTAAAATATATAGGAAACTACAACACCTCTACAAGAAAAAGACAACCTAATTAAAAAATGGGCACAGGACATGAACAGACACTTCACTGAGGAGGAGATCTGGGCAGCCAACAACTACATGAAGAAATGTTCACTATGATCAGCCATCTGAGAGATGTGAATCAAAACAACAATGAGATATCATCTCACACCAGCAATAACAGCAATGATCATGAAAGTAGAAAACAATAAATGCTGGTGAGGATGTGGAGAGACTGGGACACTCCTACATTGTTGGTGGGATAGCAACATGGTCCAACCTCTCTGGAAAGCAATATGGTGCTTCCTCAGAAGGTTGGAAATAGAAATACCTTATGATCCAGCAATTCCTCTATTTGGTAGTTACCCACAAGAAATACAAGCCATAACATGAGTAGATATATGCATACTAATGTTCATAGCAGCACTATTTACAATTGCAAAAAGATGGAGACAGCCTAAATGCCCATCAGTTGAAGAATGGATAAACAAACTGTGGTACATACACACAATGGAATACTATGCTTCCTTGGAAAACAACAAGGAAGCTGCAAGCCACTGCATAACATGGATGAACCTTGAGGACATTATGCTGAGTGAAATTAATCAGTCACAAAAGGAGAAATACTACATAAGACCATTATTGTAAAATACTAAGAAAAAGAACCCACCCAAAAGGGGTAAAAAACAAACAATTATATATATATAATTGCTGATCACCAGGTTGTACGGGATGTGAGGAGGGGAGGGAAGGAGGGGAAGATAGAGCACAGGGTAAGGAATAGACACAGGAAAGCTTGGGTGTTGTGGGGGAGGGGCAGGCAACACACAAGAAGGAGGAGGGGAATAGAAGAACAAGGCTGATGGGAGAACAGTTAGGCAGGTTCTCATGGGCTAAGTGGGACAGAGATAAATGATGATGTATGTACAACCTTAGAATAACAGGGCTTCAGGATACAGGGACTGAGGCATGGTTTGAATGGGTAAAAGATGGGAATAATGTTAAAATGTTTGGCTATCTTTTGAATCTTGGTTTCCTTTGCCTAACATTGTGAAATAGACACTTGGCCAGGGATGGGGGTGGGGGGGCGGGTAAAGAAATAGCCAGAAACATCACAATAGAAAGCTTGTAAGTCCGTCTTCAGCCTATAACTGATTGGAATACCTTAAAAAGGGCTAGAAATTGCCCAGTGAAAGAGACCTCCTATGGAGCTTATGCATTGCATAAGACTGTAGGTGGAAACCAGAATCCCATCCAGAATTGTCTGAGGTGGGAGGTTTCCACTGGAAAGGATGAGTATACCTGCCTGATGTGGCTAGAAAAACAGAGGATGCTTTGTGAAGAAAGACCAGCAGGAAAAATCAGAAACAATAATGGCAGTGTGATTGATTACTACAAGAACAAGTGGGCTGTTTGCCCAGGAGCCATCAAGGCAAGTGGTCGGTTCCCCTCGGAGTGGACTCCCTTCCAAGACTGAGACTCAGGGGAAGTGTATGAGCAGGCATGTGGTCTGGCTGGTGACCATGTTGGTCACCGATTGGGGGAAGAAGGGGTAAAAACAGCAATGAAGTTAGGATCTAAGTCCAACCACATTCAATAGACTCTTATGGGCCCTGGAGGAGACCTGGAAGGCCAGCAGCTATGGCAGGACCCGGGACTCCTGGGCCCAAGTTAGTGGCATGGCCAAGGAGGACTGGAGTGGAGAGTGGGGTGTCCAGCTGGTATGAGGTGAGGGGAGATGCATGGGAGTGCCCATGCTTGCAGATGGTGCCCACTTGACCTGGCTTCAATGACTGGACAATCAGAACTTGACCAGAAGAAGAAAGAAGAGGGAAGAAGATAAAAAGTGTAACCTGTTACAATTTGATGAACTTTACCCATACGTATGGATGTAGTAGCTCAAAAAAGGGAACAAATCTTTACAGCAAGGCTCAGTCCCACACCCTTGGTACACAGGGTTGACAGGGATGGGCTACTTAGACATTGGTTACCCAAAATTGTGTGTGTGTGTGTGGGGGGGGGGGGCTATAAAGGCAAAAAGTGACCAGATTACAAGCTTTCAAGAGGGAGCCTTATTCTAGATGGGTTAGGGATAGGTAGAACCTCCACTGAATGATTTCCAATCTGTTGGGACAGGGCTGGTGAAAGGAAATGGGGATAAAACTATTGTGGTACAATAGTGAATAATTGCCATCAAGACTGTGAGGGTCAGAAATGTAGAGGTAGAAGTTTTTTGACAAAAGGAGGGGAGTGATTGATCTTGCAGCCCAGGAGCAGAGGTCCCTGGGAATATCAAGTGAGAAGAGCAGAGAGCGTGACCCTACCCAGAGAGGCAGTGATCCACCCAGCCAAGATCCATCTGATTTCAACAACTATATCCCTATTTCCACTTCCTCTTCTGAATCTGGCTTGACTTTCTGCCCATTCTTTGTTGATGTATTGCTGCAACTGTTTTTTAATTATCTTCAACAAAATTTTATTTGCATGTGATATTAATGTTTGTTTGTTTTTTACTATTTCACATCCTATTGTTTCACCTATCTTAGGAATGGACACAAATATGTTTCTCTTCCAATCAGTTGGCCAGTTAACTGTCTTGCAAATTTCTAAGCATAGATGAGTGAGCCCCTCCAGTACTGTGTCAGTTTGTTGAAAGATTTCAATTTTTATTCTACCAATTTCCAGAACCTTGCTCTTTGCCAATGTCTTCAGTGCACCTTGGACGTCTTCCTTCAGAAGCATTGGTTTTGATGCTATGCTACTTTTTGAAATGGTTGAATCTCAACCATGTTGTTGTTCAGTGCCACTTATTTGGTCCGAACTCATAGTGACCCTGATAGGGTTTCTGAGGTTAGAAATCTTTGCAAAAGCAGAAAGTATCATTTTTTCCTACAGAGTGGCTTGTAGACTTGAACGAACTTTGTGTTTCCCAGTCCAGTGTTTATTCTACCAAGCCATAATGTTCCCATTTTGTCCATGTTGTTGTTAAGTGCCTCTTTAGTCAGTTCTGACTATGTTGTTGTTGTCAGGTGCCATCGAGTCGGAACCGACTCATAGCGACCCCATGCACAGCAGAACGAAACAATGTTCGATCCTGG
>NW_006408811.1:421595-434103 GCF_000296735.1 Chrysochloris asiatica | reverse complement strand
AGCATATGATCAAGAGCCAATGATACTGAAGGAGGAAGTCCAAGGTGCATTGAGGGAATTGGTAAAGAACAAGGCACCAGTAACTGATGGAATAAAAATTGAATTATTTCAAGAAAGTGAGGTGGCACAGGAGGCACTCATACATCTCTGCTAAGAAATTTGGAAGATAACTATCTGGCCGACTGATTGGAAGAGATCCATATTTGTACCCATTCCAAAGAGAGGTGACCCAATGGAATGCACAAATCATCAAACAATCTCTTTGATATTCCATGCAAATAAAGTTTTGCTGAAGATAATACAGAAACAGTTACAATCATACATTGACAGAAAACTTCCAGAGGTTCAAGCCGGATGCAGAGGAGGCCATGGAATGAGGGATAGCATTGCTGATGTCCGATGGATCTTGGCTGAAAGCAGAGAATATCAGAAAGATGTTTACCTGTGCTTTATTGACTATGCAAAGACTTTCAGTTGTGTGGATCCTGACAAAGCTATGGACATCATTGTGAAGTATGAGTGTTCTGGAACATTTAATTGTGCTCATGAGGCATCTGTGCCTGAACCAAGAAGCAGTTGTTCAAACAGATCATGGAAACACTGAATGGTTTAAAATTAAGGAAGGTGTGTGACAAGGTTGTATTCTTTCACCATACTTATTCAACCTGTATGCTGAGCAAATAATCGGAGAAGTTGTGTTATATGAAAAAGAACATGGCATCAGGATTGGAGGGAGATTCATTACAACCTATGATATGCATATGATACAACCTTGCTTGCTGAAAGTGAAGAGGACTTAAAACAGTTACTGATGAAGATCAAAGAGCACAGCCTTTGGTATGGATTACATCTCAATGTAAAGAAAACAAAAATCCTTACCATTGGACCCATGAGCAACATTCTTATCAACAGAGAAAAGCTTGATGCTGTCAAAGACTTCATTCTTCTTGGATCAACTATCTACACTCATGGAAGCAGCAGTCAAGAAATCAAACGATGTATTGCATTAGGCAAATCTGCAGCACAAGACCTTTTGAAAGTGTTGAAGAGCAAAGATGTCAGCTTGAGGACTAAGGTGCACCTGACCCAAGTCATGGTACTTTTAATGACTTCATATGCATGTGAAAATTGGACAGTGAATAAGGTAGACCATAGAAGAATTGATGCTTTTGAGTTATGGTGTTGGAGAAGAATATTGAAAGTGCCAAGGGCTGTCAAAAAAACCATAGATTCATGTTGGAAGAAGTTCAGCCAGAGTTCTCCTTGGAAACCAAGATGGTCAAAGTTCGTCTCACATACTTTGGACATATTGTCAGGAGGGATCAGTCTCTGGAGAGGGATATCATGTTTGGTAAGGTGGAAGGTCAGAGAAAAAGAGGAAGACCCCCAACGGGATGGATTGGCCAAGTGGCAGCATCGATGGACTGAAGTGTGACAACAGTAGTGAGGCTGGCCCAGTATCGAGCAGTGTTTCATTCTGCTGTGCATAAGGCCGCTATGGGTCGGTCGGTAGCAACTCGATGGCACCTAACAACAATATTGATAATTACACCGAATGTCAACGGATTAAATGCACCCATTAAGAGACAGAGAATAGCAGAATGGAAAAGAAAAAAAGATCCTTCAATATGCCATTTGCAAGAGAAACACATTACACATAGAGACAAAAACAGATTAAAGATTCAAGGATGGAAAGTAAAAAACTATGCCAAGAATCGCAATTAAAAAAAAAGAGCAGGAGGGGCAAACTAATCTCAGATGATATTAACTTTAAGGCAAAAAGTAGCATAAGAGATAAATAAGGACATTATCTCACTATTAAAGGGTCAATTGAACAAGACTACATAACCATAATAAATATCTACACTCCCAAGGAAAGAGCCCCAAAATATATAAAGCAAATCCTAATAGAACTGAAGAAAGAACTAAACATATCTACAATAACAGTTGTTGTTGTTGTTGTGTGCCGTGGGGTTGGTTCCGACTCATAGTGACCCTGTACAGGGTTTCCGAGGCTGTAAATCTTTATGGGAACAGAAAGCCTCATCTTTCTCCAGCGGAACACTAGGTAGTTTCGAACTGCTGTCCCTGAGATTTGCAGCCTCGTTCGTAACCACTACGCTACCAGAGATTTTAATACAACACTTTTGAAAAAGGACAAAACAACCAGAAAGAAACTCAACAAAGACACAGAGGAACTAAACAATACAATCAACCAACTTGACTTCATAGATGTGTACAGAACACTCAACCCTATAACACAACAGCACAATACACATTCTTTTCCAGTGCACATGGAACAGTCTCCAGAATAGACCACGTATTAGGCCACAAAACAAGCCTCCATAAATTTACAAACATCAAAATACTACAAAGCATCTTCTCAGACCATAATACCATAAAATTAGAAATCAACAATAAGAAGACCAAGGAAATAAAGTCAAGTGCATGGAAACTGAATAACACCTTGCTTAAATGCTATTGGGTAATAGAACAAATAAAAAGTGAATTCACAAAAATCCTAGAAACGAATGAGACCTAAAACACAACATACCAAAATTTTTGAAACACAGCAAAAGCTGTGCTGAGAAAACCATTTATTGTAATAAACGCACACATCCCAAAAGACGAAAGAATCAAAATCAATACAGTAACACAATACCTCTAAAAATAAGAAACAGATGAACAAAGTAAACCGACAGTCACCATAAGAAAAGAAATAATAAAAATTAGAACCAAAATAAACAAGACAGAAAACAGAAAATCTATAAAAAGAATCAACAGGACAAGAAGCTGGTTCTTTGAAAGGTTTAACAAAATTGACAAACCATTAGAAAACTTTGGGAAGGAGAAGACATAAATAGCATGCATAAGAAATCACGTGGGTGAAATCACAACAGAACAAATAGAAATAAGAAGGATAATAACAGAATACTATGAAGAGTTTTATTCCAACAAATTTGAAAATCTAGAGGAGATGTACATATTTTTAGTAAAACACAACCTACCTAAACTTACACAGAGTGAAGTAAAAAACTTGAACAGACCTATAAAAAAAAGTAGAAATTGAACAGGTCATCAAAGAACTTCCAACCAAAAAAGTCCAGGTCCAGATGGCTTCACTGGTGAGTTCTACCAAACATTCAGGGAAGAGCTGTCACCAATTCTCCTTAAATTATTCCAGAATATAGAAAAGGATGGAAAACTTCCTAATACATTTTATGGAGCAAGCATAACCCTCATACCAAAACCAGGGAAGGACATCACTAAGAAGGAAAATTATAGAAAATTATGTCATTAATACAGATACAAAAATTCTCAACAAAATCCTAGCCAACAGAATTGAACAACACAACAAAAAATAATATATCATAACCAAGTGGGATTCATATCAGGGATGCAAGGATGGTTCAATATTAGAAAAACAATCAATTTAATCTACCATATAAATTTTAAAAGAACCACATGATCTTATCAATTGATGTGAAAAAGGCATTTGACAAAAATCCAACATCCATTCCTGATAAAAACACTCAACAAAGTAGGAATTGAAGGGAAACTCCTCAACATAATTAACAGCATATATATAAAGCCAAAGCCAACATCACTCTCAATGGAGAGAAACTGAAAGTCTTCCCCTTGAGAATAGGAACCAGACAAGGATGTCCTTTATCACCACTCCTATTCAATATTGTGTTGGAAGTCTTAGCCAGAGCTATAAGGCAAGACAGAGAAATTAATCCAAATTGCCAAAGAAGAAGTAAAACTCTATTTGCAGATGATATGATCCTATACATAGAAAACTCCAAAGATCAGCAAAAAAAAAAACTACTAGATGTCATTGGAAGATTCAGGAAAGTGGCAAAGCACAAGATCAACACACAAAATTTAGTCAGATTCCTTTATGTTAATAATGATTCACCGAAAAAGAAATTAGAAAAGCAATACCATCTACATTAGCCATCCAAAGGAAGAAATACTTAGGAATAAATATAAAAGGAAACAAAAGACCTATACAAAGAAAACTATAAAACACTACTATAAGAAGCCAAAAGAGACTTTGAAAAAAATGGAAGAATATAGCATGTTTCTAGATAGGAAGACTCAACATTGTGAAAATGTCAATACTACCTAAAGCAGTCTACAGATATAACAAAATACCAATGCATATTCCAATGACATTCTTTAAAGAGATAGAAAGAAACTATTACAAACTTTATATGGAAATGAAAGGGTCCCCAGATAAGTAAAGTACTGCTTAAAAAGAAGAACAAAGTTGGAGGTCTCTCACTGTCTGATTTCAAAATTTACTACATGGCTACAATGGTAAAAACAGCCTAGTAATGGTTCAATGAAAGATGCATATATCAATCGAACAAAATTGACAATCTAGAAATTAACCCATCCACGTACGGACAACTAATCTTTGACAAAGGACCAAAGTACATTGAATGGCGAGGAGATAGTCTCTTCAACTGATTGTTCTGGCAAAACTGGAAATCAATATGCAAAATATTGAAACAAGACCTTTACCTCACACCATTATACAAAAACCAACTCAACATGGATTAAAGACCTAAATGTGAATCCTAGAATTATAAAGGTCATCAATGAAAAAATAGGGACAAATTTAAGGGCTCTAATACAGGGCACACATAAACTATCAAGCACTGAGAGAATTGCACAAACAAAAGAAGAAAAAGTAGATGATTGGGATATACAAAAAATTAGAAATTTATGTGCTTCAAAAGACTTCACCAAAAGAGATTTAAAAGGGATCACACAGAATGGAAAAAAGTATTTTACAATTACATATCAGACAAGAGACTAATCTCTAAAATCTATAGGAAATTACAGCACTTTTATAATAAAAATACAAATAGCCCTACTAAAAAATGGGCACAATATATGAACAGATACTTCACCCAGGAAGACAAATATATGAAGCAATGCTCATTATGATTATTAGCCATTGTTGTTGTTAAGTGACGTCGAGTCTATTCTGACTCATAGAGACCTTGTATAGGGTTTCCAAGGAGCAGCTGGTAAGCTTGAACCACAGACCTTGCAGTTCAAATGACTTTGCAATCTGATACATTAGCCCACAGCACCACACCAGGACTCCCATTAGCCATTAGAGAGATGCAAATCAAAACTACAATGACATATTATCTCACACCAGCAATAACAGTGCTGTTCAAAAAAGCAGAAGACAATAAATGCTGTGAAGGATGTGGAGAGACTGAGACTGGCCCTCCTACTTTGTTGGTGGGAATCTAAAATGGTTCAACCACTCTGGAAAACAGTATGGCATTTCCTCAGAAAGCTGGAAATAGAAATACCCAGCAATTCTTCTAGTTGGTATATATCCACAAGAGATATGTGCCAGAACACAAGTAGATATATTGACACCAATGTTTATCGCATCACTATTCACAATAGCAAAAAGATGGAGGTAGCCTAAGTGCCCCTCAATGGAAGAATGGAAACAAACTTTGTTACATACACAGAAAGGAATATCATGCTACCTTGAAGAATAACAGTGAAACTGCAAAACACCATAAAACATGAATGAACCTTGAAGATATTATGTTGAGTAAAATTAGTGAGTCACAACAGAGCAAATATTGTATAACACCCCTAGTAACCAACAAATAATTCTTTTTTTTGTTTTTTTTCCTTTTTGTATGGGTATCTTTTCTTAAGCAATTGTCACAAGTGTAAAGGTAGAAGTTTTGTAGCTTAAAGGGGAGAGTAGTCAATCTTACATCCCAGGAATAAAGGACCCTAGGACTATCAATAGAAACGATCATGAGCAGAACATGGAACCCTAGCTAGAGAAGCAGCGACCCCAGAGATGGGGACAGAGATGATGGCATGGAGAAATAGAGCAGCTAAGGACTCTAGACTCATAGAAAGATAAAGACTATATACTGGTGGCCAGAAAGCTGGCCTGTAGAATGTGCCCTTTGGTTATTTAAATGATTACATATTCTGAGTATTTTTGTGTACATCAAAAACAAATAAAAAAGCAAACAAAACAGAAGGAATAGAAGCAAATACTATTAAATGATGATGCATGGAGGGGATTGTAATCTTTGCAATGAAACAAAACATGATAGAATGAGTGCAAAATCAATGGTCTCCCATGTAAACTATCACTCAATTCACAATAAAATATTTTAAAAAGAAGGAAACAAGATGGCAAGACTTCATCTCACATACTCTGGACGTGTTATCAAGAGCAACCAGTCCCTGCAGAAGGACTTCATTCTCAGTCGACAATAAAAGAGGAAGACCCTCAACAAGATGAATTGGCACAATGGCTGCAACAATCGGCTCAAAGATAGCAATGATTGTGGGGATAGTGCAGGACCAGGTAGTATTTCATTCTATTGTACATACAGTTGCTGAGTCAGATATGACTTGATAGCACCTAGCGCCAACTATATTCTTATGTTATTGGCAAGGTATGCTATTGTTCAGGTCAGATACTATGTTTTCATTAGCACTGCTTCCAGCTACCACCACACTGCTCAGGGAGCCTACATACCTCCTGTGGCTTCTGTCTGCTGAAAGACCTTGAACTTTTGCCAGTAGACCCTTATAAGCCTCTGATGCCAGTTCCTGCCTGTCTGCCCAGGCCTGCAGCACTCTCTTTTCCCAGTGAGAGAGGCATACATCCCCTGCACAGGGAACACCCAGGCCTCTCTTGTCCTGCATGGGCAAATGTAACAACTCTTTTAGCTCCACCAGCAAGTCTCTTGCTGTAAAGCACTCAATTTTTGATCCATGGGCTGGGAAGGCTCCCACCACTGTCTCTCAGTGTCTTCAGCATTTGTTCTTTCTCCTGGATTTAGGAGGTTCTCAGTGCAATGATCTGGATCCATGGTCCTAGGTCCAAAAGACATTTTCTATTCCAAACTATTGATGATAATGAGGTTCCCACGAACCTCTGTGGGATTAGCCCTTTTAAATGTAGCAGGATGGCAAAACCAACCAATCCCCCTGGTAAGCCACATTCACCTTATTTGCATTGTTGTTGTTGTTAAGTACCGTGGAGTTGGTTCCGACTCATAGTGACCCAGCACAGGGTTTCCGAGGCTGTAAATCTTTACGGGAGCAAAATGCCTCATCTTTCTCCCATGGAACCACTGGTAGTTTCGAACTGCTGACCTAGAGGTTAGCAGCCCAATTGTCCCTCCTTGCAAGAGGTCTATACACCTTATTTGCATCATCCTAGCTAATCATTCTGTGGAAGTTACAAGACCATGGCTAGAGATGCCATATAAAAGCAGTCACTGCCTTGTAGTAAAGTAGGTCAGCAAAAAATGACCATGAGATGGGGTGACACACAATGGATTCAAGCATCCAAAGGATTGTGAAGATGGCACTGGGCTACTCAACATTTCGTTCTGCTATACAGAAGGTCGCCACGAGTCATAGCCAACTCAACAATCACTACACATGGAAAGGATTTCAAGTACTAGTTCTTATGATTGAATCAATTGCCAAACTCACCTAGTCAAGAAGTGACAACACCAAATTTTGAAAGCCCTTTGCCTAAGATCTACTTTACTCTGGACAGTAAGGCAGATTCCAGTCCTAAAGACCACCCTTTGTGGGCTGACCCTTGGTATACAGCTCAAAGGCAACCTACCTGAAATCTAAAGGCACATTCCTTGCAGTTACTTAACACATGTTCCCAGCAATACCACGTACACAGGGCACTCTAAAACAGATTGAGGTAAAAGTTTGAAGTCTCATTGTGTGCCACCAACAAAGCACAAGTTGGGATCTGACTTTGTGGGGAAGAAAAGAAACACAAAGAATCAAGCTATGTTTATGCTCCCTCGAGCTAAACACCTCACAAGGGAGCTGTATCCCTGCTCCCAGCCACTCTGCTGAGGTTGGCTCAAGTGCCCAACTATGAGCATGCTTCAGTGAGCACAGCCTGGCAACCCCCATAACCCTGTCTGCTGCCTTTCAGGCAACCTCTAGCAGCTACAAACATGTTAAATCCACAGAAATCCCAAGTTGCAGGCCTCATCTCAGATTTTGAAGTGTATCCAAATTGGAAGCTTAGCTTAAGGAAAAAAAACTCAACCCTTCCAGCTGACACCAAGCTGAATAATAAAATGCAGGGCCTGGAGCACCAGTCCAGACATGAGCTTCCTTTCCTCTGTTAGTGGAGTGCAATTTAGAGGCCTAATTACTACCATTCACATACCAAGGGCATTAATAACTTCAGTGCTGCCTCAAGTGGCAGGTAGAGCAAAACTGTCTCTTATGTGAGGTGGAGTGAACCCCCAAGGTGTGATGGCAAATTGGAGGTTGGATCCCTGATACATCAACAGCTCTATATGATGTGGGGAAAGATATTTCAATTCCTTCATCTGTAAAATGTGGTGATTAGACCTACTTCATGGTATTGTTGGGAAGATTAGCTGAAGGCATGGAGTACATCAAAGGGTTCTTAGAATTTTCTAGACTAGATCCCACAGAAAAAAGTTCAGGTGGCCCTTGTTATCCACTATTCAGTGTCAAAACTCAAAAACCATGTGGCTTCAGAAAACAGAATAATTCTCCTCTTTGACCTTGCATCCAACCTAGAAATTGATAGATTTGGTTAGCAAGGTTAGCATAATACAAGGATACTTGTATTACATATTCTGAATTCTTAATATCCTCAGGATCAAAGATGCTGTTGGTGATCAGCATCTGTCTCATCAAAGAGGTGGCACAAACAGAACTACAAAATATGTGAAGCTCCAAGCCAGATACTTCCACAAAAAGGCATAAAAGTCTTGCTCCCTGCCTTAAATAAAGCAAATGAGATTCACGTTCCCAAAATAGGTCTATTACATATTTGTATTACATTATAAATAGTAATGGTTTGGTTAGTTGTTCAAACCCATGAGCAGCCCCTCAGGAGAAAAGGGCTGGTGATCCATTTTCATAAAGATTGCTGTTGCTGTTAAGTGCCGTAGAGTCAGTTGCAACCCATAGCGATCCTGTACAGAGCTTCCAAGGAGCAGCTGATGAGCTTGAACCACTGATCTTGTGGTTCAAACTAACTTTGCAGTTTAGCACATTAGCCCACAGCACCACACCAGGACGTCTCCCTAAAGATTACAGTCTCAAATCCCCTAGGGGTCAATTCTACTCTGTCATACAGGATCTCTAAGAGTCAAAATTGACTTGACAGCACACACCAATGATACATGAAAAATATCAAATGAGCATTATGCACTAAACATTCAGAGAAAAAAAAAAAAATGCACCTATAATGCACATAAATGTCCAGGGAAAGCCAGGCATAACCACATAAAGGGAACAAGAAAGTCCTGAGTCTATCCCAACTTTGAAGTTCACATCAGTCATAGTTCTTTGATGTAGATTACTCTCTCAAAATCTATCCACTCCCAAGGTTTTCCTACACACATAAGAACAGTTGGTTGTTGTTGTTGTTGTCAGGTGCCATCGAGTTGGAACCGACTCATAGCAGAATGAAAGAACAGTTGGTAGTCATTGGTAATCAGCACCTTAGCCTGATGAGGTTGTTATAGCTTCCTTCTGAAAAGCTCTCTCTGACTTGAGGCACCAGGCCCTTAGCTGTGGCCATTCCTTCCATGTGCCACAGAGCCACTGTGCCACCATGAAGATTTATTGTGTCTTTATTCCACTCTCAATGGATTTCAACCCATCATCTAACAGCTACCTAAGTATTCAGCTATTGAAAGTACCCATCCTTGAAAGAAAGTGTTTCTGAGCTTCAAGCTGGGCTGTGTGACCATCAAAGCCTTGTCACTGATCATTAGTACACAGCTACAGAGGCTACCAAGAAAACAGTTTCATAAATCAGCCACGCCAACTAGAACCTGGCCAAGCAAACCATGCTCTGGGTTGACTTTCATTCTCGACTGGAAATGGAAGTTTTGGAGAACAGACAGTGTGTGACTGGCTTTTCCTTAAAAACTAGAAAGTTATCTGAAAAATTATTTCTCAGTCAATACTAAAACATGTTTCCAATTTTGCTTGCTTCCTTGACTTATTTGCTTGTCCTTTATGAGGTTCGTAACAGGAATGTCTGCTTGATGAGAACCTCCCAAGAGGCAGAGCAATCTTCACATTTTCCTCATGAACAGTCTGCAGTGGAATGAGTACAGGCTTCAAATTAAATCTATTTGGAGAGAGCGGGGCTTGACGGTGGATAGGTACAGTGCAGTGAAGTTCTCCATCAGCAATATCACAGAATACCAGGTGACGCAGGTTCAGTGCAGAGCTCCAAAACTCTGAACAACATAGGTAGGAATATTTTAAAAGTTTGAAGGCTTATAGCTAGTGGAACTCATAGTGGAAGTAAGAAATCTCGTACTTTACAATCTGCTGGACCCTGGAGCCAGCAACTTGGGCGAGACCAAATGGCAAGACCAAGCTGGGGAGCAGACCCACCACAGAATAACACAGCAGGAACCTCGGAGCAAGGGTGGACAATACACTTTGTCAGTTTTACTTTGTTCTGATTTTTTTTTTTTTTTTTTGGTATCTGTTCATTGGCACCCCCATTGTTTGTGCACCTCCATTCTGGTGACTAGAGGGGGTGTCCGAGCCAGTGCACAACCCCCACCCCTACAAATGGTAGGTTCTTCTGCCATACATACCCACAGATACTATCAGCATTTAAAGAGACCAGCAGACCAAGAGCCAGCCATGAAATGTTTTTCACAGGGAAAAGGACAGAACAAGGGGTGTGGAGAGGGAAAGAGAATTTTTTTTTAAAAAACAGACTGAAAATTAAATACTGAGTTACAGTATAACAACCAACAATGGCATCTTGAAATTTATCAGACGGCCTTGAAGAAAAGAAGCTGAAAAAGGACGTTAAAATCATACTTATATTAGGCTACAGTTGTTTTTCTTTCCCTCCCTCTTCTCCCTTTTCTGCAATTATAGACTACAGTATCCAGTCTAGTTTTTGTTGTTGTTGCTGTGGTTGTTTTGTCCCATTTGGTTATGAGTTTTCTTTGTTTTATTAAAAAGGAGCAGTAATACAGGGTATTTATCAGGTCAATCTCTTCTGATTTATAACAGAGATTAACAAGCAAGTGAGCAAGCAGAGATGGGGGAAGATAGATGGCATGCCATATGAAATTCTCTAAAAAACAAGGGTATAGAAACAAGACCCTCCTCTCCAGAGCCGAAATCAGCATAAAGTCTTCCCCTAGAATGGGATCCTCAATTTCAACTTCTGGTTTTCCAATCTATGATGAAATAAATTTGTTTGTTAAAGTAAATATATATATATATTAATTTGTTTAAGTTAAAAAAAAATTTTTTTTAAATGTGAGAGGAGGATTTGGTTTAAATGAAAGCTGAGAAACCAGATCTTATGGATTGAACTGGATCTGCCTCAAATGGTATGTTGAAATACTAACCCCTGTACCTGTGAATTTAACATTGTTTGGAACTAGGTTTCATGTTAATGAGGTCATACTACAATAGGATGAGTACTAAATGTAATTCCTTAAACGGTTGTTGTTAGATGCCAAGAAGGCAATTCTGACTCATAGCAACCCTCTGAGCAAGAATATGAAACACTGTCCAGTCCAGAACCTTTATTACAATTGTTGTGTTTGAGTTATTGTTGGAGACACTGTGCCAATACATGTCATAAAGGTCTTCCTCTTTTTCACTAACCATCCACTTTACCAAGCATGATGTCTATTTTAGGGACTGGTCCCACCTGATTACATGTCTGAAGTACATAAAATGAAGTTTTGCCCTACTGACTTCTAAGAAGTTAGTAGATGCAGTCAGTTTGAGTCCTGTGTATTCCATCAGGTTAGGTTCATGTGCATAATCACTGTGGTTGTACTTCGTACAACACAGATTTGTTTATCCTTCTGGCAGTTCATGGTACTTTTACATTTCTTCTCTAGCACCATAACTCAAATGCATCAATTCTCCAGCCACCCTTCTTGATAGCCCAACTTTCGCATGCCTATGAGGCTATTGAAAATACCACGGTTTGAGTCAGGAACACCTTACTCCTCAACTGACATCTTTGCTCTTAAACACTTTAAAAAGACATTTTGCAACAGATCTGCACAATGTAATACATCTTTTCATTTCTTGACTATTGCTTCTATGAGCAATGACTGTAGATCCAAGTAAAATGAAATCCTTGATAACTTCAATCTTTTCTCCATTTATCATGATGTAATTTATTGGTCTAAATCTGTATTGGAAGAAGTACAGCCAGAAAATCCTTAGAAGCCAGGATAGCAAGACTTTGTGTCTCATACTTCGGACATGTGATCAGGAGGTATCAGTCCCTAGAGAAGTACATCTTGCTTAGTAAATACTTTAATGGAAGTGTATTTGTTGTTGTTAGGTTCCATTGAGTCAGTACCGACTCACCGTGACCCTATGCACAGTAGAACAAAACACTGCCCAATCCTGGGCCAACCTCACAATTGTCATGCTTGAGCCCATTGATGCTGCC
>NW_006408811.1:417307-421086 GCF_000296735.1 Chrysochloris asiatica | reverse complement strand
TGAGATGCAATCCATAATAAAGACTGTGCTCTTTGATCTTCATCAGTAAATATTTTAAGTCCTCTTCACTTTCAGCAAGCAAGGTTGTGTCATCTGCATATCATGGCAATCCCGATGCCATGATTTTCTTCATATAACCCAGCCTCTCGGATTATTTGCTCAGCATACAGGTTGAATAAGTATGGTGAAAGAATGCAATCCTGTCGTACATCTTTCTTAATTTTAAACCATTCAGTGTTCCTATGTTGTTCGAACAACTGCCTTTTGGTCCATGTACAGATTCTTCATGAGCACAATTAAGTGTTCCAGGATACTCATACTTCGCAATGTTGTCCATAGCTTGTCATGATCCACACAATAGAAAGCCTTTGCATAGTCAATTAAGCACAAGTAAAAATCTTTCTTTGATTCTCTACTTTCAGCCAAGATCCATCTGATGTTAACAATGCTATCCCTAGTTCCAAGCCCTCTTCCTAATCTGACTTGAATTTCTGGCAACTCCCTGCAGTGTATTGTTGCAGCCATTTTTAAATTATATTCAGCCAAAATTTACTTGTATGTAATATTAATGATTTTGTTAGATAGATATTGACTCACATTACATTGGTCACATCTCTTTGGAATGGGCACAAATATGAATCTCTTCCAATCAGTTGGCTAGCTGTCTTCCTAATTTCTTGGCATAGATTAGTGAGTGCCTCCAGTGCTGCATCAGTTTGTTGAAAGATTTCAATTTTCATTTGATCAGTTTCTAGAGTCTTTTTTTTTTTTTTTAATTTGGTCAATGCCTTCAGTACTGCTTGGAATTCTTCCTTCAGTACCATTGGTTTTTGATCATATGGTACCTCATGAAATAGTTGAACATCAACCATTTCTTGTTATTCAGTAATTCTGTACATACTTTTCTTCTTTTTATGCATTCTGCATCATACAATATTTTCCCATAGAATCCTTCAATGTTTCAAGTAAAGGCTTGAATTTTTTTCTTCAGTTCTTTCAACTTGAGAAATGCTGAGACTGTTGTTCCCTTTGAGTTTTCTAATTCCAGGTCATAACACAATTCATTATAATACTTTACTTTGTCTTCTTGAACTGCCCTTTGAAATGTTTTGTTCAGTTCTTTGATTTCATTTCAGTCATTACATTTAGCATCTCTATGCTGGAGAGTAAGTTTCAGAGTCTCTTCTGACACCCATTTTGGTCGTTTCTTTCTTTCCTGTGCTTTTAATTGCCTTTTTCTTTCTTCCTCTATTAAGCTTTTCATGTCATCCCATAATTCTTCTGGGTTTTGGTCATTAGTATATAATGCATCAAATCTGTTTTTGAGACGATCTCTAAATTCAGGTGGGATATGTTCAAGCTCATATTTTGGCTCTTGTGGACTTGTCTTAATTTTCCTCAACTTCAACCTGAATTTACAAATAAGCAATTGATGGGGTGTTCTACAGTTGGCATCTTACCTTGCTTTGGCTGATGATGTTGAGTTTTTCCACCATCTCTTTCCAAAGATGTAGTCAGTTTAATTCCTGTGTCTTTCATCTGGTGCAGTCCATGGATATAATCACTTTTTATGTTGTTTTAAAATGGTAGTCACAATGAAGAAGTCATTGGTCTTGCAGAATTCTATCACACAATCTCCATCATAATTTCTGTAACCAAGGTAATATTTTCCAACTATTAATCCTTCCACTTTGATTCCAACCTTTGCATACTAATCACCAGTAATTATCCATACATCTTAATTTCATGTTTGATCAATATCAGACTGAAGAAGTTGCTAGAATTGTTCAATTTCATCATCTCTGGCTTCAGTGGTTGGTGCAAAATTTGAATAATAATTCTATTAACTGATCTTTCTTATATATATATATTCCATCATGGACAATATTGTACTTCAAGATATATCTTGAAATGTTCTTTCAGATGATAAAAGTGATGTCATTCCTCTTGAATTTGTTGTTCGAAGAATAGCAAACCACATGATTGTCTGATTCAAAATGGACAATACCAGTCCATTTCAGCTCACTGTGTGGCGCTGTGGGATAAAGCACTAGACCACAAAGTCAGTTTAAACCACAAGGTCGGTGGATTAAACTCACCAGCTGCTCCTTGAAACCCTATACAGGATTGCTATGAGTTGGAGCTGACTCGAAGACACTTAACAATAACAACAATGCCTAGGATATGGATCTTCACGCATTCCATTTATTTAATTTTTATTGTGAATTGAGAAATAGTTTACATGGGAGAACATTGGTTTTACACTTATCCTACTGTAATTCATTTCTTTTCAATGACTACAATCCCCTCTGTGCATCATTATTCAACAGTATTTGCTTCTTGGTTTTCTGATTCCAGATCTTTGCACATTTTCTTGTAATATTTGGCTTTATCTTCTCGAGCTGATCTTTGAAATTTTCTGTTCAGCCCTTGGACCTCCTCATTTCTTCCATTTGCTTTAGCATCTCTATACTGGAGAGCAAGTTTCAGTGTCTCTTCTGACATCCATTTTGACCTTTTACTTCTTTCTTGTCTTCTTAATGACTTTTTGCTCTCTTCATGTATCATGTTCTTGATGTCATCCCACAACTCTTCTGGTCTTCAGTCTTTAGTGTTTAATGTATAAAATGTGTTCTCCAGGTGATCTCTAAATTCAAGTAGGATATATTCAAGGTCATATTTTGGCTCTCGTGGACTTGTTTTCATTTTCTTCAGCTTCAGATAGAATTTGCATATGAGTAATTGATGGTCTGTTCCACAGTCTGCCCATGGCCTTGTTTTCACTGATGATATGGAGCTTTTTCATAGTCTCTTTTTGCAGATGTAGTCAATTTGATTTCTATGTATACCATCTGGTGAGGTCCATGTGTATAGTGGTCTCTTACGCTGTCTAAAGAAGGTATTTGAAATGAACAAATCATTGTTTTGCAGAATTCTAGTATGTGTTCTCCAGCATCATTTCTATCACCAAGGCCATATTTTCCAACTACTGATCCTTCCTCTTTGCTCCCAGCCTTTCCATTTCAATCACCCTTTATGATCTTGATTGCATGTTTGATCAATTTCAGATTGAAGATGTTAGTAGAATTCTCCTATTTCATCCTCACTGGCTTTAAAGATTGGTGCGTGAATTTGAATAATAGTGGTATTAACTAGGCTTCCCTGTAAGCACATGTATATTATCCTATCACAGACAGCATTGTACCTCATGACCGATTTGGATATGATCTTTTTGATGATGAATGCAACATCATTCCTCTTCAATTTGTCATTTCCAGCATAGAAAACCATATAGTCATCAGATTCAAAATGGCAAATACCAGTCCATTTCAGCTCACTAAAGCCTAAGTTATCAATGTTTATGCATTCCATTTCATTTTTGACAACTTCCAATTTTCCAAGATTCATACTTCATACATTCCATGTTCTGATTTTCAATGGATGTTTACAGTTGTTCCACTTCATTTTTAGTTATGCCCCATCAGCAAATGAAGATCCCATGGGCTTTTCTCCCACAGGCTTTACTCCATTCACATTCAACTCTACTCTGAAGAGACAGCTCTCCCCCAGTTGCATTTTGAGTGCCTGCCAACTTGAGGAGTTCATTTTCCGGGACTATATCTGACAGTGTTTCTCAGCTATTCATAATAGTTTCAGTGACTAAATATTTGGAATTAGTTCATCACACCTTCTTCCTAGTCTGTCTGTGAACAGGAACCAGACAAGGATGTCCTTTGTCACTGCTCCTTTTCAATATTGTTTTGGAACTATTAGTCAGA